>NW_028230445.1:15862661-16009260 GCF_043228905.1 Azolla caroliniana | reverse complement strand
GCAGTCGAGGCTGCAGAAGACGGTTGCGTTGTCAACCACGGAGGCGGAGTACATGGCAGCTGTTGAAGCCGGCAAGGAAATAATATGGATGAAGGACTTCATTAGAGAGCTCGGTATCCGGCAAGAGGAGTACCGACTCTACTGCGACAGTCAGAGTGCCATCCACCTTGCGAAGAACGCAGCCTATCACTCCCGGACGAAACACATCCAGCGTAGATACCACTGGATCCGGGAAAGGATAGAAGACAAGGAGTTCGTGCTGACGAAGATCCACACCGACGAGAACGGGTCGGATATGCTGACCAAGGTGCTCACACCCGACAAGCTGGAAGCATGCCGGAAGAGGATCGGATTGGAAAGACATCCCATGCCGAAGTGAAGGGGGAGTTTGTTGGGATTTCGGTCCCTTTCGGATGGGATGGTCGGATATCGGAGATGAATGCCGACAAGCCCGGTTTCGGTTTCGGATCCGGATGACGAAGACCCCGGCTTCGGTGCCGGATGACGAATGTACCCGGAGAGCGATCCGGATGCAGGGACATATCCGTGAATATGTTCGCTACGAGCCCCCTGAGGCTATAGTTGTAAATAGCCCAAAGTCATATAAGTATAAATATGACTTAGGGCAAACAGTTTTTTAGTTGCTTCTCATTTTTCTGTTTTTCCACTTTAGAGGAGTGAAGAGAGAGCAGCCGTGAGAGAGAGAGAGAGAGAGAGCGCGAGAGAGAAAGAGGTAGACGCCTCTGTGTATTTCCGCCGCCTGTGGCGAGGACAGCGAGCTCAAGGTCGTCGCCTTGGAGCTCGTCATTGTATACTTCTCTGTATAGTGTTGTTTGGAGTCTTGTACTCCCGTGGTTTTTCCCCGTTTAGGGTTTTCCACGTTAATCCTTGTGTACTCGCGTTTCTTCGTTTTGTTTCTACGTGTGTTTCCTATTTTCTGCTCCATTGATCCGCGATTAATCGGTTGTGGCCGAGATAAGAAGGTGGATAGAAGGGTCTATTCCTTACAATATATATATATATATATATATATATATATATATATATATATATATATATAGAGAGAGAGAGAGAGAGAGAGAGAGAGAGAGAGAGAGATTGTTGTCAACTTAACAGTTCTGAAACCCAAGAGAGAGAAAGAAGCTATCAATTTTGTCATGCCAAGCTTTGGGAGGTTGCTTTAAGCCATACAAGGCTTTGTGTAACCTGTAGACCATGTTTTTCTGCTCTAAAATCTCGAAAGCTGGAGGCTGTTCAACATAAACCTCCTCTTTCAAGTCACCGTTAAGGAAGGCTGACTTGACATCCATTTGAAAATTGGCCCATTTGTTGTGAGCAGCAAGTGCAAGCGCACATCGGATACATGTGTACCTTGCTGTTGGAGCAAAAGTTTCCTCATAATCCACTCCTTCAACTTGTGAGTAGCCTTTTGCCACTAAACGTGCCTTGTGCTTATCCAAAGTACCATCAGCATGGTATTTGGTCTTGAAAATCCATTTCAATCCAATGACTTGTCGATGTGGAGGCCGTGGGACCAGCTCCCATGTATGATTCCGCTCAATGGAATCAAGTTCAACTTCCATTGCTGCTTTCCACTTTGGAAGAACAAGGGCCTCTTTTGCTGTTGTGGGTTCTTTTGATTGCACAACAGTGCACAATAAGGCAAAGTTGCATGAGTGAAGAGGCTGTTGTGACTTACGTGTTCGAGAACCAGATGTATACTCATGAAGTTCAACATCGGAGAGATGAGAATCACGAATGGTGGCTTGAAGCCACTTGGGAAGTGGTGGAAGCTGGTTTGTAGAGGGAGTGGAAACAAGTGGAGTTGAGGGAGAGGTTTGAATTGTTGGTGAAGTTAGAGATTGAGTAGGAGGAGATGGGGGGCTTGAAGATGAGACATCTTCGTCTAAAATAGGAGATTCCGGAGGAGCTTGGATTTCAACCATGAACTCAGGTGAAATCCTAGAGTTATCCGGCTGAGACTCCACAAAATGAACATCCCTAGATATGACTAGGGACTTTGACTCTAAATCCCATAACCTGTATGCTTTAGATTGTGTGTTGTAACCAAGAAATTTGCATTTCTTGGTTTTGGACTCAAATTTCGTCCTTTTATGATCTGAAATGTGAACATAAGCATCACAACCAAAGACTTTAAAATGAGATATTGAGGGCTTTACACCTGTAAATGCTTCTTCAGGCGTCATTCTAGCAACTGCTTTTGTTGGGCAGCAGTTGATGATGTAGACTGCTGTGTTGACAGCTTCACCCCAAAACGAGAGAGGAAGATCAGATTGAGATAATAAATATGAAAGAGAGAGAGAGTCTGGAGCTACCACCCTCCAACAAGATGCAGAGGAAAGCGAGTGTAGCACGCACAGGGAGTAGGGTGAGGCTTCCTCGCTTGCTGCTCATTCTTTCGCTCTCAGGAAAAAACCAGTTTTTTTTTTTTTTTTTTAAAAGAAAAGAGAAGAAGAAGAAAACGAATACATTTACATGCATTCGTATGAATTCGTGGGATAGGCCCCACAAATGTGAATATGTCAATTTATGGTGCCAATATACTATTCACATCACCTTCGAAAGAGTTGAACTAAGGGCTCATAGATGTGTAAGATACATGGGAGAAGAATGACACATTTGTTAGAAAAATTGAGAGTCGATTAGATAGACATATAGAGGTACAATCACAGAGATGGATATATGAAAACAAACGTTTCATTGCTTATGAGAGTAGCTCACAATGGTACACCCATGCGCTCACACCTTAGAGCTTAGATGGGATCTGGACCGGCTCACTACAAAATTAGTGGGGACCAATAATGGTCACAACCATTGTATAAAAGAGCGGATTATATTCTTTGTTTGGTTTGAGTGTATCATTAAATGTGCGAGTCAGTTGATAATAGTGGAAATATTCCTTTTCTGTCAATTGACTTGTCCTTTAATATGACCTAGCTCCCTAGATACAAGCTAGTGCTAGGCAACACTTATCTTAAAGTCAATGTCACATACTTCAAGACTAAGTACATCGTAACTTTCCCACAAAATATTCTAGTTGACTTGATTAGTCAATCCTATTAGCCTACTTCGCTCTTTCCTAAATACATTGTGTCCTATCCTAAATTGACACCTTATCGACCCATATGGTTGGGTTACACAATAGCTACTCCCTATTTGGGGCACTTTCACAAAATGTGCACTTTAAGAGTATATATGGGGATAAATTGACAACTTGGGGTTGATAATTTTACTTAAGATCATCTCCATAGAAATATAAGAGCCATTATAAAGAGCTTCCTCCAATCTAGAAGCACAGTGGTAAAATAGATATGTGGGTATCCCATGGGGCTTTGAATATTTAGGGTTTGTTTAATTTTCATTTCTTGATCAAGTAGAGAATTATGTCCATCCTTTTGGTGTCATATGTCATGCTAGCCTATTAAAAGACATAATAAACATCTTTGCTCTCTTTAAATCTTGCTTGTTCTCTTTGGAATCATTATCTTGTGTCATTGATCATATTTGAATAATTTTGCATGCCTATGATTTTAACTTTTGGAAGAGAGTTCAAGTCCTATTTGCCTCAAATCTTAATATCAATTCACAGTGGAAAGGAAACATCATGACATCTATGGTCATATCATGTACACCATAAATATTTAAGAATCATTATGCAATGAGACCTATAGACCTATTACTTGATGTCTATCTTAAACAAATCAGCAATAACTTTATTAAGAAATATTATTAAGCAATAAAAAAATGATTTTCTTTAGGCTATTATTCCCAAATCCCTACCCTTTGTCTAATTCATTATGTATGTTTGCCTACATTGCTATGCAATCCTATGATAAAATTTGCTTTTTGTAGCATGTGCACATGTCCATCTTTGTACTTGTACATTTAAGTGCCCTGCCCATGTGACATTTTTTGTGGATATCAAGAGTAGGTATCCAGATCCTCAACTCCATTATGGGGACGTTGTTTTGGTATCTCTTATGTAACTTTGTTGGTTCAAGTATCTCTATTTGCTCCTTATGATTGTACTTGTTATTACATTTACAAACATTGCCCTTATATTTCCAACGATATTATCAAGTTGCAGAGAGGTGTTGCTTATAAAAGCAATCATTGAAGTTCGACTTCCCAATTCACATAATATGATGACATCACTTCATCATATGTAGACCTGACATTAAAAAAGGTAGACCTTGGTTGTTTGAAAGGCAACACAAGAGTATGAAATATATTAAACTTCTTGTTTGCTGTTATACAATCTTTCATACAACATACACAATGCAAAGAGTAGTGCAAATATTTTCTATCGGAAAGAATTGGAATAAAGAATTGCTACAACTGCCGCTCCAATTATAATGGGTATAGCACTAACCAAATACAAAACGCTGAAACCCTGCAAAGAGAAAACAACACCTAAAATGAAACTCTTGTTTGGTCTTATTGGGCCTTTTGGCCTCTTAAAAGACGTTAATCTCTCTCTCTCTCTCTCTTAATGGTGCATACACCCTGTTAGCTGAAAAGGAAGCCATAACAATAGTACTGGTCTACTCAAGGACAATACCTTTTGTATATACATCATGGTAGGACTATGTTATCTAGGAAGTATATACACCCAATTGGCTGAACAGAAAGTTGTGGTCTAATCAAGTATAATACCTGTTGTATACACACATTAAATTGGGAATCACCAAGCAAATTTTGAAACCACCTTCTGAACAATGTATAGGAAGGCTGATGAGAGCATTAGTGGGGTAGCTAAATTCTATAGAAGGTTGTGTTACTGACAGATAAGAGAGATATAGCGCTGAAGGGTCACAAATGAATACTTTACGGGAAATTCGTTATCAACTAGCAGCTACGAAGCGAATCTCCATTGTTCACATAGGAAGGATAAGTTTATTTGTCTGTAATCAAATATAAAGATTTTCTTATGAAACTAAGTTCTGCTACTAGATGGAACAACATACCACAACAGGTGGCACATTTGGATCATCCGATTCTTCCCCAGGTTGAATTTCTGCAGCTTCATCCCAATCAACCTTCAGCCTTTGGGCTTTTATTCTTGGATCCACACCAGTATCTGTAGTTTGAGCATAAGGTGAAACTGTAGGAGTGCTCGGAGAATCTTCTAGTTCATCCTGAAAGGAACAACATAGGCCTTGTGACAATATGTTTCTAGGGATCAAGATGGTTCAAAAAATCCCAAGTTTAGTATAATTTGCATTGTCAAGATGTCTTTGAATTTTAAATTTGAAGGCAAAAAACCTTAAATTAAAGAAATATTCGCACCAAAAGATTCAAATCTTCATTTCCAACATCGTTGTCGAATACTTCACATACAATACGTGTAGAATACGTATCCTAACTATTCTACAAGTATTCTAACTTTTTTTTTAAATAATTAGAATACATATTTTACAGATAAAATACATTAAGTACTTAGAATACGCGTAGAATACTTGTAAAATACGTTAAATACTTCTTAAAATTTAAAGTTCTTTTTTCAAAAGAAACACATTTTTAAAAATTTTAAAAATTTTAAACTTTTCTGAAATGATATATACTTGTTAAATACGTAGAATACATCAAATTTTTAGAATACGTGAAATTTTGAAAAATGGCAGTTCTAAAACATAGAATACGAGTAGAATACTTTAGAGTATTCTAAAATATATTCTAAACATAGAATATGCATTTTTTAACAACTATGATTTCCAATGACAGATTTCCAACTCTTTGGCGAAAATGTAATTTTCAAATACTGACATACCTCAAGGTTGGGCCAGCCAATCATCTCCTTTGTGAGTTCACGTAAAACAAGCCGATCAGAAGGAATTCTACCTTCATATACCTTATATAATAAAAATGGTGACCAACATGGCATTTATCAAGAGAAATAACCATTAATGAGGTGAAGCCTTATATTAAGAAATTGAGAGATCTGACTGAAAAGAGGTTTATGACATGTCAGAACATGGTAAAATGTATAGTTATTGTCACTTACATCCACCAATGCAGCTGCCATATCCTCCCGAGAACAACCTCGTTCATTCTCTACAGCAAGCTCTTCTCGCCGTTCCTCTTCTCTTGGATCTTCAATCATTATTGTCAACCTCACCTGCCATAGCAACGTAAATTTAACTTCCAAATCAGAAACTGCATATTACATGCAAAAAGAATCCCATGTTCAACAATTTCACTTTTCTAAATCAGAATGGAACAAGCTCAATGGGTACATAGGTCAATCAAACTTTAGATGCAGCAGAGACCTCTTCAATTTCAGAAAGAATTCAATTCTAAATCAGAATAGAATTAGCTCAATCTGCACATAAAGCAATCAAACATTAGATGCAACTGAGGATTCCTAAGTTCAGAAACAATTCCCTTTAAATCAGAATAGACTTAATTTCATATGCATATAAATAAATCAAATATTAAACAACAAAGGAAATCCAGACAGCATTAGGTACTGGATATACTCATTTGTTAACTGATTTGATATTTCACACCCAACTAACATAGACTAAAAACAGTACAGCACAAAATGAGAACTTGATTGCTGATACTATACCAGTACCAAAGCACACCGTGAATCAGAATTATTTTGAAGACTATTTAAACACACCACATCTTATGAGCTCAAATAGAACTTCTCGTCCTTCACTTGAAAATATCGTAATACATCCCAGAAAGAAAAACCATTGCTTTTACAAAAGCTTTTGTTACTGACAAATGCAATAGCAAGGTTAAATTCAATTTAGGGGATTCATATTGAAAAAACTCCTCCAAGGAGCAAAGACCTTGAGCATATGAAGCATATTGCACAAAGAATAGAAATTGAATCAGAAACAAACGATTTCTTTCCCAACGCCCTGTAAATTTTATAAACTGAGAAAACACAGACATAATGGATTACTACTGCTGATGTGTAGTGTTCCAATTATGTTTAGCAATAAATTCATCTTGTGCATGTTTATAGAAGCATTCAACAGACAGGTATAGGATGTCCAACCTCATTAAAAGGCATATCCCGCTTGTCTTTGAGAATCTCCAGCACCTGCAAGATTATTTTTTCTGATAAGTTTCTTTGATTCACAGAATTATATGAGAATTTAAAATTTCTGGTTTACAAAATCATTTATTGATATTTCCATCAATTGTTTCTATCTTCTTACCTATGTATTGAGACAAACTTCAGCACTGAAAAGAATTAAACTACTCCTACACCTAATTACTTGAATTTTAAAAGGACAATAAAGAATGGATTAAACTTGAAACAATATGGTTTCCTGCTTAAAGAATATTTGCCAGTGCCAATGGAAGTAGAATTCTAATTCAACTATGTTACCTTGGTCTCCATGAGTCAAGTTATAGAAAAATGACAAAAGGATGGCAAAGACAATATGGAAATTTGTATTTCTACCGTGCATAAAACTAGCCAAGTATGCAAACATATCAGCAACAAGTTAAGAATGTTGAAAAAGAAATCAAGAAAATGTGGGAATGCCAATGAATGAAGTGGAAAGAACAAGTTTGTAGTGGCTAAAAAGCACGGATGCATTTCTAGCAAATTTCATGCATGTTTTATTGTGTTGCTTCAAGACAGTAAGTCTCGAGCTTATAATTTAACGTTCATGAATTTCTTGAAAACTAGTTTAGAAAGCCTTTGGAGCATGAAATAGCAATTTGCTCCTCAAAACAATTTTATAAAAACTACGGTACACAAAACAGGAAGATGTTGAATGTTCTAGCAAAACGAAAGACACAATGTATCTCTGTTTTATACAAGTATGGCATTGCCCGAAGTTTGAACTGCATATCTTTTCATTGTACATTATATGGCAATACTAAAGAAAAATGAGGATGCAGCTTCAAGAACCCATATGTGACTATGACCTTTGCCCACGGTAGGAATGTTGCCATTGTAGATGAGAGTTATATATAAGTGGATGTGTGCCAGCATCATTATTAGTACTTGATATCATTACTAGTACTTGAATTTCTTGATATCATCATTAGCATTTCTTCTAGATCGTTGTCTTTTCTTGTAGCTTAAAATTAGATACTAGAGAAATTTGGATACATCTTAAAGAACTTGAGTGTGAATAATAATAATAACCCTTACATACCAATTTCTCAAGTTTCAGTCCAGTTATCCCCCCTTGTAAACATTGCTTTCTGTATGTAGATAATGCATTATCAAGGACTTATGCTGAAGGGTGCATCTATAGTAAAGAGCCCCTTCTGTATGGATTTATTATGAATCAAATGCAGGTGAAAGCATGTTCACTCATAAACTGTAATAGATCAAATAATACATCTCTAATATTAACAAATGTTACCAATTTAACATTTTAAAGAAAAAATGAAAAAATGATGCATAACATAGTTACCCAAGAAGAATCGCAATAGCCTTGTAATGTTATTTTGAATTTCTTTAAGACCATCTTCCCAAAACCTTCCAACAGTTATTTACTACCTCAGTCAGCATGTGGCAGAGTCCTAACTATTTTATATTACTACCCAATCAACTATACTTTTTATGAATAAAAACACACCCTTTATCGATTTAATCAATGTATCTTCCCCTAAAATTCTACCATTCCGTATGTAGAGTTTAAATAATATGTAAAACAGGCCTTATGTGAACCATTTTATTCATAGACATTTCATGAACAAAAATGCATTGTTTCTTTAATTGCTCTGCATATCCTCTCCCCCAACCAGTAGCACTCCTTACGTATGTAAAAAATAAAGTGTCAGAAAAGGATTACACTCACTGGGAAACCTTAATAAAATAAAAATGATACCCTTACGTATGAAGAGATTTCGAAGAGAAAAGATTCCACACACTTAAGATTGTGAATTAACCTTAATAAAAATAAAAAGGATGCCCTTATATAGGTAAACATTATGAGTAAAAACCACCTTTGGTAGGTAGAAAGAAAGAAAGATATATTAACGTCTTCTAAGACCAAAAAGTGTACTCACCCTTAAGATTTCTTGACAATTCGCAACATCCTCTTCTTGGTCAGGATCATAGACACCCACAGGTCTTTCACCATTTCCTTCTTCTTCTGCTTCTTCTTCTTCTTCTTCTTCTTCTTCTTCTTGTAATGAAGTGCTGGTATCAGAACCCGACTTGGCGAAAGCAAGTGTGAAGGAGCGACCGCCACGCCTTGGAATCACATTGGGCAATGTTGGGCCATGGTGTTGCTTACCGATGATATGAAGGTGGGGATGGAGATGAGGATGAGGGTTGGTGATGGTGATGGTGATGGTAGATGATGGTGATGGTGATGGTGATGGAGACAGATAGAGGGCGGAGAAGCAATGGTTCCTTCTATGCAGTGTTGCAGATTTCAGGGCATGGGCATGGCAGTGTGGGAGGGAATCAGGGCGCAGCTGAGCTTGAGATGCCATGGCCCGCCCACTGAACCACACTCACGCTCTTATCCCTCCATCCCCTGCACACAATGATACATACCTCAGGGTCTTGTGTGTGAGAGAGAGAGTGTAATAGAGAGCAGGAGGAGGTCATGGGTTCAAACCCTTACAATTTCATTTCACAATGGCATGAGCATCTTCTAGTAAATTAAGAAGGATAAGGATATGTATGTATGTACATATTGGAGCAATAGAGAGGTGAGAGAACTTTGGGTTTCAAACTCAAGTCGTAATGCTATTCGGAGGCCGCATATGATCTATGAATCTTTGAGACCAGAAATATTACATTTCACGTTATACATTTGAAAGTGAGTAGCGACTCTCGATGTTCAAGAAGAACTTCACTAACCGAACCGTTGCTGAATTGCGAAACCACGGCTTAACAGTTTAAACGGTTCGTTTCAGGTTCAGGTTTTTTTTAAAATGGTTCGGCTCGGTTTCAACAGATAGAAACCGCGGTTTAAATGGTTTTTTATTTTTAAACTGTTAAAAAATTGCTGTTAAAACAATCTTTTCATTTTCAGGCCTTATTCTCACATTTTAGGAAAATCTTTAAAATTTTGAAAATTTAAAATAATGAAATATTTTAAATTTTGAATTTTGACCTAACTTGAAAACCAAAACCGAACCACGAAACCATGGTTTTAATGGTTTAATGGTTTGAAATTTTTTTAATTGTTCAGTTAAATGGTTTCGTGGTTCGATTTGGTTCAAGTTTCAAACATTTTTAACGGTTCGGTTTTGCCCTCTCAAACCGAACCGAACCGTTGCCGATTGTTAAACTTCACTAATGAATGTTGCAATCAAGAAGTGCACATTGTGGTTGTGAGAGAAATTCGTCCAAGAATTGGATTTGGTTGAAGATGTGTGGAATGGTTCAATATGATCAAAGGCAAAGCATTGTATCAAAGTGTGATACTCATACTCTCAAACTTGTTTAGGGTAGAGTGTGCATAGTCAAACACTCTCATCACTTGATACCCCAACATCCTGTCTCACGTCGCAATGCATATGAGCTAAGTTGCATGGAAGCAACGGTTTGAATGGCAGAGAACATGTATCGATGTGTATGGTTTCCCCATTCTATGAAAAATATGGTTTTGTAGTTAAGTGCAATATGTGTAGTATAATGTGTGAAGCATGAGCCTCCACGTTTGTCCCATGTCATGATACATTGGTGTTGCAAAAAGGCCTCCTTTCTAGAGGAATCTAGCGATGCATCATGAATCAAGTGTGGTTTAATATGGTTTTGTAGTTAAGTGCAATATGTGTAGTATAATGTGTGAAGCATGAGCCTCCACGTTTGTCCCATGTCACGATACATTGGTGTTACAAAAAGGCATCCTTTCTAGAGGAATTTAGTGATGCATCATGAAGCAAGTGTGTTGCATCCCATCTACCAAACCATTTTTTCATATCTTACATCCAACTAGAACACGAAATTTTGCTTTTATTTGTCTTTTGGATCTTTTTGCTTGCTTCCTATTCAATAAGTCAATGTGAGGGACTTTTTGAACCTTAACAATGTATTCAACAATCATTTCCATGGCCATAATCTCAATGGGACGTGATCCCATCTCAAGGAGGAGGGTGTATGGTATTTGTTTCTTAGCTTAAAGAAACATTGTAAGAAAACGTTTCTTGACATTTTCAAACTCTTTCCAAGTAGATTTAGGGATACCACCACCTCATAGAGAAGCATTCGGTTCACCAAAGTGTCGAAAAAGTATTTATTGAGGACCCAACACTTAATATCTCCATGATTGCATGTGTTCTCAAATGCATAAGATGCTCTCTTTCTTGCCTCTGAGTGGGGTGTAGCACATTCATTCCATCTATGATTTGAAAGAACTTCAAGGCCAAGATATTTGAAGCTTTCCACACATTCAAGACTCATTATTGTACATAATGCATAATTTATCTTTTTTATGGCTCTTCACAAGAATAATCTTTGTTTTAGAGCTATTGATGCTTAATTTAGTATGCATGTAAAAAATTTCCAATGCTTTTGTAAGGTTTTGTGCATCTCCTAAATTATTTGCAAAAAACACTACATCATGTGCATATAACAAAAGCATGATGACTACATTTCCAATGACAACTTCTTTAATGCCTTACATCTTTACAAACTAGGCAACCATTTCTTCCCATTCATCAAAGCATAACACAAATAGAGTTGGTGAAAGTGGGCATCTTGCATAACACCAATAGTGTTATCGGAAAAAACTGAAAGTCTATCGCCTATACACACACAACATATAACCTTCTCATAGATTCGAGAAATTGTAAGCATATATTCACTTGGCACCTTGAGTTATTCCATTTGCCTCCAAATATGCTCACGAGGTACCATATCAAAAGATTTTTTGAAGTCTACGAAGCAACAATATAAACCTTTACCTATGTACCCTACCATAAGGCAACACAAACTTTGTTGCCCACATGGTGAATGCAATGAACAAGGTATTGAGAGATTGCATCCCCAATATCACCATGCCATTCCTTGATGACATCTTAATAAAGGGGTGCCAGGAAAACACAAGACCTTGGATGAGGATAGGTGCAGGTGCTTCATGGCAAATCATATCGATGATTGCGAGAAGGTCTTACAAAGACGAGAAGATGTACACGCCTAACCTTCTCGAGCAAGAAATCGACATTCGGTCAATAAGAGATTCTTGTGGTGGGAAACTTGTGTGAGGCATACAGATAGAAACTATCCATGGCAAAGGTGGACACTTGTTTTGGGTGTTGATATGAGAATGGTTGTCGCCACTAGGTGTTTTTGGGGTAGGCGGTGGAGCGTAGAATGGCTCCCCTCCCCTCCCAAGGGGGTTAACATGAGGGAGAGAGAGAGAAAGAAAGAAAGATATATTAACATCTTCTAAGGCCAAAATTGGCCCATGAGACAAATGGTTTACAACAAAAAATGGGATATTTACCCATTTATTGAAGTAAAAATAAAAATAAAAATAGAGTTTTAAGCTAAATAGTTCTAGTAAAATAACAAACATGTTCTACAATGAAAATGATGTTATACTAGACCTAATTTCATTTCCATCCAAGTCTCTTGAAGAGAAGCAGGAGGTCAAAGGGTTTCGATGTGGATGTGGCCCCTGACCCCAATGTAAAAGGTACCCCAACCATAGCTTCTAGTCGACGTAGCTCACGTTCCCTTATCTTCTTAATCCTTTCTACTCTGTGTCGACTTGTTTGGAAGCCCAACATCCGAGGGTGTTTGGTTGTTCTTTGCATTTCGGCTTCCTCAAGAGAGAGGCCGAGCGGTGTAAGTGTATCCACATTCATCGTCTCCCCTTGTTCTTAAAAAAATACACTAGTTACAAGTTGATGAATAGTAAAAGGGTTATGGTTAACACTTTGTAATTTATTCTCCCTATGTTGTTTTAGCTCTAAGATATACCTACCTAGTCTCTTTACATCCGGGGTATGTAATAGTTTGGGGAGGGTGGGAGAGGGTCCTAATATGCCTTGGTATTCCACTCGTATCTCGGCATAAGTTGGGCACTTGCATGTGAAGTGATACTCATCCTCTATCTCTATGTGGCACAACCTACATAGCCTTTCCTCTCTAGGGACTCTATTAGCCTGACCATTCTCAATCTCAAATTGGTGACATGATATCCTAAGTTGTCCAATGGCCACCCTTAGTGCATTTGATAAGAATGTATCTAAATATCTTAGTCGTGTAATAAAACCTAACTGAGAGAAGTGCAAGAAGTGTTCCTTATAGTACAACATTTTAGATGGGAGTGGCTCTCGTGGGGTGATCCATTTATATCGAGTGTAAATTTGCCATATTTCTTGGCGTATCACTTTATTACAGTCTTCACGAGATATTAGAGTTTGATCATGAAAGTAACCAACTCACCACAGTGCTATACCAAGAGCTAGTGTCTCCAGACACATGTAGGGATCAGGATGCCTCAAAGGCTCGACAAGATATCCTATCTTGTGGTTGGCTATGTATCTGATGAATAAAAACTACCACTTGAAAGTGTGCTTCTACTAACATCAGGGGTAGACTGAACTCTGCTCTAATATAATGTCATGTGGTACTATCGATTTGCTTCGGAGTTGATGTGATAACATCGTCACCAAAGGTCTCTCTAATTGCATCCACATGAAAGATGGTAGACCTGGAGCCCATACTACTGATGCATACATGAGAGAAGGGGTCACTAATGAGTCGAAGAGCCATCCCTTAGTCCGTGGCTCTTGAAAGTATGCCTAGTGGCATTGTCTCTCTAAGAGTGAGAGGGATGCATACCCTCTCGTTAGCCTATCTTTGGCTGCCTAGGTCATCGAGAATTTACCTAAGTGAGCACTAAAAGTGACTCCCAAGTATACATATGATCCAACTACCTCAACTAGTTTATGAGAGAGGATTAGGTGACATTTACTCCTAACTCGGGACGATGTATGAAAGATAAGGACTTTAGTTTTCGCTAGATTCACTACTAGTCCTCGTTGTGTACAAAAGTCATCTAGGGCATTAAGATGCTTTTGTAGGTCGTGTTCCGACTCCGAGAGCAAGACAATGTCGTCTGCGTAGAGTAAGAGACTAACTTGCGTATCTCCAATAGCTACTCCCTTGCCTCCCTTATGAGCAATAAAATCAGTGATCTCATCAATGTAGTTCCCAAAAAGAATCGGTGATAGGGGGAAACCCAGTTTTACACCAATGGTGCTAGTGAAACAATCAGATCCCAATCGGATAGGCCACCTGGGCATCTTACGCACCCAGAGACTTGCTCATATAGGGCATAAATGGTCCAGATCATGTCATTTGGTATCTCTGGTCTATCAAACAACTTCTCCTTAGGAACTGTGTCAAAGGCTTTGCGGAAGTCCACAAAGCAACAATATAGTTTCATCTTAAGAGCCTTCGTCTGGTAAATTAAGTACCTAAGTGTGAAGATATGGTCAATAGTGGAGAAGGCTCGTCTAAAGCCAGCCTGCTCAAGTGCTCGAAGACTTAATGTTTCCATATAATCGTTGAGCTCCGCTTCCATTACCGCACCATATAGTTTAGCGAGCATATGACTTATCATAATGGTCCTATATGTATTTGGGTCCATTGGGTCCCCTCCTTTTTGTATAGGGGCCACTGTGTTCATGGTCCATTGTGGTGGAAAACCCTCGGCGAGGGCGCGGTTGAAGATTAGAGTGAGAGAGGGGGCTAGGCACTCTCGAGCATATATGATGTGCTCGGCTCGCAATCCTATGTGGTCCATGGAATGCGTGGTTGGTTCGGGACATGGTAGAGTCTCTCGATATATGTGTGCCAAATATTGGAATCCTCGATGGGTGTTTGTGGTCGCGGTTAAAAACAAATGGAAGGTGAATTTCTATGTTTCAAAGAGTTTTCTGCCAATCATTCCATACCATATACTGTAGTCTCTTCCATGCAAGGGCGCAATGCCTACTCATGAGCATATGGTAGAGTTCCCAATATTGAGATGCTTGCCAAGCTCTTCTTTTACGCCGTGTCATCTTGCGCATCTCTTTTCAAGCCTATATTGAGGAAATAGTACCATTAAGTCGCGACACTTTAAGTTGTTTATACAACTCTCTACAATCCTCGTCATACCACTTGTTCTGTGGCATAAACCCTATTCTACTATGATTGGAGTGTTTCGTGTATGGGAAGCTACTAATTGCTGTTGAGTGAAGGATGTGTGTGAGTTCTGTAGTGAGGTTCTCTAAAGGCAAGGAAGAATCAAAAGAGGAGAGATGGGCTTAAACATGTCAGGAGTAGATGTCAGCGAGCTCATGCGTGAAATGTATTATGGTGTGATGGTTTGGTTGACTAGAGTTGGTGGCGTGGGAGATGTCGCATTTTAGCTTAAAGTATAGGAAGCTATGGTTTGCACCAATGGGGCATGGGGCCACCTGGAAGGAGTTAACCATGTGGGTAGCTTCAAGGCGTCCTATTAGGTGATCAACTATGCTTTCCCCTCCTCCATGTGGGAAACATGTGAGCGCTTCCCAGGCTAGCCACTTGGATAAGCCATTATATATGATCATCTGGTGTCAGCTTCCAAGTTCAATCAAATGATGGCCAAAGCTTGTGGCGTCCGCACCTTGATCCTTTGATGTACACGTTATGTCTAAGTCTAAAGGGTCGACATTCACCATTTCTAGATTTCTATCCATCTGAAATATTGTGCATTGTCGGGATTGGGTTCTTGCATTGAAATCTCCTACAAGGAAGACTTCCCCTTGAGAAGAATATTAGATTATGTCATCCGATAAAAGTTTGTATGGAGAAGGCCCATGCGGTGTTCCTTCATCAACTATACTTGCCTCTCCAGCCATATTATACCGGAATCCTTTCAGGGGGGAAGTAACACACGGCGATAAATATCGCATGGTCCTTGCTAGTGAGGAATTTCACCCAAATAAAACGGGTTTTCTTTCTTTAGTATTTCTATCCTATTATGTATCTCTCTCCGAAATAGTATCGCAACCCCTTTAGACCCTTTACTAGTATGTCGACGTGAGGTTTGTCTAAAGACAGATTCCCAACGAAAACCATCAACTCGTGGCAGTCCTCGATTTGGGCTCTGATGTGTTTCTACTAACAAAAGTATGTCATATACCTTCAAAATCTCCTCTAGACGGACAGGGTGTGTCCAAAGTGCACCGTACAGTTCCATAAAGTCATCCTAAGTTTATTGTTTATCACATGGGCCACACGTCGCCAATTGGCGGCGCGATCATTTATTATCACACGTTTGTCTCGGTAAAAAGCACGATGCCCCTCTTTACGAGCTTGTATGAGTTGCGGCATACAAGTTTTACGATGCTCAATTTGCATCTTGGTCAGGTCTTCATCGAGGTAGATAGGGTTCCCGCCCAATCCTCGAAGAATTGGTCTCTTTTAAAAAAATGCAAATCTAGATTCTAAGTCCTTAAACAGAAGGACAAAAGCTCTTTTCCTAGTGGTATCACATCCTACCCTCCAAGTTTTAGTGATTGGTAGGGCTTCGTACCCTAACATTTTCCCAAATGTTTGTGCATCTTCATCAGGAGATGCCCCTTCCTTGAGCCCAGTAACTCGTACATTTAGGCGTCGAGCTTGACACATTTTTTCCTCCTCAAGGGTAGCGTTTACACTATTTTCATCCTTTAGTTCCTTTTTAATATTATGTTTTACTACATCAACCCACCCAGTTTTTGCTAATTCCATATCACTTTAAACCTCTTCCTTAATCTTTTTTATGTCGTCCTTAATATCCTCTAGGGAAGATATTTCACCATCTTCCCTAGATGTCTCAAGGTCCTTTAACTTGTTTCTGAAGGTTTGTGTTGTCTACTTTAAGTTTCGTTATTTCCGCAATAAGCACTTCTTTTTCTTCCTTATCTTTTTGTTTTTCAACTTCAATCTCTTTCGCCCATTTTTCTATTTTAACTAAACGGTTACGGACATCTAAAAATTCTTCCTTATAATTTCTTCGTGTGTTTCCTTATGGTTTCGTCTAGAAGTCACGTTGTAAATCAAAAGATAAAAGAAAGAAAAGACAAAGAGGAAAGAAAAACTTAGTCGAGCATCGATGCCTTGCGCGCTAGGTTCGAGTGTAGACGCACATGTATGCTCTCTCGTTTACTTAGCCGATGATGTCGTCAAAAGCGTAGGTGATAATGACGGCCGACAATGACGACAGCGGCAACAACTACACACGACAACGACGATGGCAACGACGATGACGGTAGATGACAAACAACAACGGCGACGACGACCACGATGACAACAGGCGACCACGGCAGCAAACAACAGGTGCAAACGATGACAATAGTAGACGGCGACGACAATGGTAGAAAGAGCTGTTGTAGAGAGAGAGAGAGAGAGAGAGAGAGAGAGAGAGAGAGAGAGAGAGAGAGAGAGAGAGAGAGAGAGAGAGAGAGAGATTAGAGAGGAAGACTTATTATTGTTATTCATAGATGCTCCATGTGGGGTTAAATAGTATAATGAATGTTACATATCAACATGATACATAAGGGTGTATACCATTCACTCACACGATACACCCTTTCATATCTATCCACATGCACACACATGTGCATGTGTTCATACAAATACACGTATACTCACAGTCACATTCACTCTCATGCACATTTGCACATACACAACAACACAACTATAGAGTTTCACCCTTATCCATCCCCGTACCTCTCGTACGGGTAACAACACCATCAAGGAAATGAAAGAAAAGTGTAAATCGCAAACGGAAAAGAGGCAATTTCTTGGTGCTTGTGCCTTCTACTATATTTGGATTCCCCATGGCGATCACATAGTCAACCCTTGTATGGGTTACTAAAGAAAGGGTAGAAATTCAAATGGGGAGACGAGCACACATAGGTGGTGAAAAAGTTGAAAGGAATCTTGGTGGTAGCACCAACCTTAAGAAAAAACGTATACAATGAATGCATTCCCATCTACATGATTGTAGATATGAGTCCAACTGGGATCAGATGGGTCATTCACGAAGAAGGAGAAGATTGCGGCCGTCATGCCATCAGATTCAAAGGAAATGTGTTTAGTGGGTAACAACAAGGGTATGTCCAAGTGAAGAGGGAACTCTTGGGCATAGTTTCTGTAGTAATGACAAACAAAGACTACCTAATGGAGATGGAGGTCATAATAGAGACAAATTGCCTTCCAATCCTCGGGATGATATTAGGGTGTGCAACACTGAATATAGCCTTGCTAAGGTGGATTTCATACATCAAATCGATGAACCCGGAAGTTCGCCACATATCGGGAAAGAACAAAGCCATGGTAGACATGTTATCGAGGGCAAGGTATGAAGATGAAAACGACATGATTAGAAGACGAAGATGTCACCCTCTCTAATTCTTTAAAACTACCCAAGCACCTACAAAAGAGAGAGGTGTGCAAGTGTTGAACGCCTTTAAAAGTGAGTATGAAGGAGAGTGGCTACACATAGGCAGGTTCCACATGTTCAATGATGACAAATGCTTCGTAGACGATGGAGGAAGCACAATGAATCTGAAAGAAAGCATACAAGTACTTCCTATAAGGAGGGTACCTCTAGAAGTACTTGGTGCTAGCAAGAGAAGACCACACAAACCAAGTAGAAGGAAGATCCTTGAGGAACAAAATGTTGGGAATATGTCCCTCCAGTGGGAGGAAGAACCGACTGATCGGAAAGCCGACAATCGATGACAGGGAAGATCTGACTGTTTGGAAAGCCGACGGTCAAAGAGTCGAAGACAGTGAGTCGATTGTTTGAAGATTCGACTATTATTATTATAGTAATAATAATAATGATGATGTGTGGAAACAAGTACCTCCAGATGGGAAAGAGAGAGGAGCCGAGTTGATGAGAAACCAGAAACATGTATATAGCCAACTCGGGAGACTATACTTGTAAATAGTCTAAGTGTGCGCCCCATGAGGGCTATGTATGTAAATAACCGGAAAGTTGCGTAAGTATATATGCAACTAGGGCAAACTTTTAGTATGTGATGAATAGAGTAGAAACAGAAGTTGTAGTGTGCAGGAGTGCGAGAGAGAGAGAGTGTGTGTGAGCCGCGCCATAGTTGTGTGTGCAACAGTAGACACGAAGAGCCCTGTGCGGTTGATACACTCGACAAAGTGTTGTATTCCTCTCGGTGTTGTATATCCACTTTGTATAGTGAAGAAATCTGTTCACCCGTGGTTTTCCCCGTTTTAGGGTTTCCACATAAATCTTTGTGCACTGTTGTGTGTCTTGTTTTTTTGGCATTTCTGTGATTCGTATTTCAACACATAGTTCGTTTATTGTGATCTGTTCCGCAATGATTTCTCAACAAACTGGTATCAAAGCTTGAGGTGCAAGCATGGAAGGAGGTGTGAGCGGATTCCCAGGTATGATAGTTCTAAACTCTCAGAACTATGCAGACTGGAAGATAAAGATGGAAGATCTTCTCGTAGTAAAAGACCTGTACGAGCCAGTCGACAGAGTAGAAATACCCAGGGGGGTATCGGAGTAAGATTGGAAGCTTTTGAATAGGAAGGTGGTGGCCACAATCCGACAATGTGTCAATGTAAGTGTCCTTCAACATGTGGCGAACGACACGAATGCCCACGAGATGTGGCAGTAGCTGTCAAGTCTGTACGAGAGGAAGAACGCGCTAAACAGAACCTCGCTGATGAGAAAGATCGTACGGCTGAAATACAGAGATGGTGAGAGCATCGTCAAACACATCAGTACATTTATGAGGTACGTAAATCAACTTGCGGCGACCAAGTTCCCCCTGGATGATGCAATGCAGGCCATCCTCCTGATGTGCATGCTGCCGGAAAGTTGGGAGAACCTGGTGGTTACTCTCAACAACTCCTGTCAAGAAGAGAACTTGTCTTTACAGACGGTGAAGACAAGCATCCTAAACGAGGAGGCAAGGAGGAAAGACAAAGGAGTCCTGTCACAAACGGAGTCGAATCTGACTCAACACATGGACAGAGGAAGAGACCGGCGAAGAAGAAGTCCGTAGTGAATGGACAAATCCCACGCTAGATCAAAGTCTAGAGGTAAGCTTGTGTGCTTCTATTGCGGAAAACCTGGACACTTCTAGAAGGACTGCCAACACATGAAGAAAGACAAGAGTGTCGGAAATAATGTCGAACCCGGAAGATTCCGGATGAAAAGAACACTTCGGCCATTGTTATGAGCAATGAGGAACTCCTGTTCATCGGTGAACAGACAAGTGCAAACCTTGCAAGCAAAGAGTGCACTTGGGTGATTGATTCTGGTGCATCGTTCCATATTACTCCGTCGAGAGAGTATTTCTCGACTTACATAGTCGGGGATCATGGCTATGTAAAGATGGGCGATAGTGGAGAATGCAAGATAACCGGAGTCGGAAGTTTTTGCTTAACGACGTCGACAGGGTGTCGCCTATGTTGAAGGATGTTCGACACGTCCCCGATATCAGATTGAATTTGATATAAACTAGAAGGCTTGATGACGAAGGCTACAGTGGTAGCTTCCGAAATGGCAAGTGGAAGTTCTGCCGAGGAAACCTTATAGTGGCCCAAGCACAGAAAGAAGGCACATTGTACATGATGCATGCCCGACTGTGCAAATTGGAAGTAAACGTGGCAGCCAACTCGGCAAGGGAGATATGGCTTAAGAGGCTAGGCCACATGAGTGAAAAGGGAATGCACCTGTTAGCAGACCAGAAACTTCTACCAGAAGTCAAGGGAGTGCACTTGGAGAAGTGTGTCGACTGCTTAGCCGGAAAGCAAAACAGGGCGGCATTCCACACAAGACCACCGAGGAGAAGAGATGTTGCACTAGAACTAGTGCACACGGATGTGTGCTATGTTGGTGCTCCATCGCATCGAGGTGGACAATACTTTGTGACATTCATTGATGACTATAGTCGCGAGACATGGTCCTTCGTACTGAAGTCGAAGGATCAAGTACTGTCGGTTTTCAAGGAGTTCCAGGCAAGAACCGAGAGAGATTCGGGTCGGAAACTGAAGGTTTCTGAACCGACAACGGTGGTGAGTACAAAGGGCAGTTCGAGGAATACTGCAAGTGCCAAGGTATTCGAATCGAATACACAGTGCCAAAGACCCCAGAATTAAACGGGCTTGTAGAGAGGATGAATCGAACAATCATGGAGAGAGTAAGGAGCATGCTCTCTCATGCGAAACTGCCGAAATCCTATTGGGTTGAGGCGATGTACACAACTGTTTATCTGATCAACAGGTCTCCCTCAGTGCCATTAAAGGGTGATGTCCCATAGAGGGTGTGGACAGGGAAGGATGTCTCCTACCAACACCTGAGGGTGTTTGGATGTTTAACGTATATGCATGTACCAAAGGATCAAAGGTCAAAGCTTGACAGCAAGTCGAAAGCATGCATATTCATGGGATACTCGGAAGATGAGTTCGGCTATAGGTTGTGGGACTTAGTCGACAAGAAGGTAGTGAGAAGTTGAGATGTGATCTTTCTTGAAGATAAGACAATTGAAGACTGGAAGCAACAAAAGTCGGAACTGATTCCCCAGTCAACCTCGACTACCATCGACTTAAGGCCAAATGAGTCGTCATCGACAGCTGTAAGGAGACAACTGGCCGATAGAGCCGAATCCGAGTTAGTTGACTCGGAAAGACCGACAGACTGTGAGTCAGAGTCGGCAGTGCTGCTGAAGTCAATTGAAGAATATGAGTTGGAGTTATCCAACCTAGAGATGCCGATTGATGAGCAGAATCCTGAGCAAAGAGAAGAGTTGGCAGAGACATCCGAAAAACAGCCAACAACGAGTGGACGAAGGTACCCACTCAGAGAAAGGAAGACACCGATTACATACGCCAATAAATACATCCTCTTGACTGATGATGATGAACCGGAGTGCTATGAAGAAGCCATTGCCGACAAGAGCAGAGGAAAATGGCTGAACGCGATGCAAGAGGAGATGGAATCCTTGCACGCGAATTACACCTACGACCTAGTAGAGCTGCCGAAAGGTAAGAGAGCACTCAGGAATAAGTGGGTCTATAAGGTGAAGACTAGAGAAGTGGACAACGGCCCCAGGTATAAAGCCCGTATAGTGGTGAAGGGTTTCCAACAGAAGAAGGGCGTCGACTTTGACAAAATATTCGCACCAGTCGTGAAGATGACATCCATACGAATTGTTCTGAGCATAGCGGCCAACATGGATCTGGAGATCGAACAGTTGGATGTCAAAACCGCATTTCTGCATGGGGAGCTAGATGAAGAGATCTACATGCATCAACCCGAAGGCTTTGAGGAGAAAGGGAAAGAGAATCTGGTGTGTCGATTGAGGAAAAGCTTGTATGGATTAAAACAACCTCCACACCAATGGTACAAGAAATTCGAGTCCTTCATGATGGAACATCGGTTCCAGAAAACACAGGCCGATCACTGTGTGTTCGTCAAAAGGTACGAAGAAGGAGATTTCTTGATTCTCTTGCTATATGTTGATGATATGTTGATTGTCGGTCAAGACACAAGGAAGATTGGAAGCTTGAAGAAAGCTCTCGGCAAATCATTTGACATGAAAGACCTTGGACCAGAAAAGCAAATCCTAGGAATGCACATAACCTGAGACATAGCTCGGAAGGTGCTATGGTTGTCACAACAGAAGTATGTGACGAAGATCCTAGAGAGATTCAACATGTCAGATGCAAAGCCGGTCGGCTCAGTGTTGCCGACAAATTGTAGATTAAATGTGTAGTAGTGTCCGAAGGGACAGAAGGAAAAGGTTGAGATGAAGAAGGTACCATATGCATCGGCCGTCGGTAGTCTAATGTATGCTATGGTCTATACGAGACCGAACATAGCATTTGCTGTGGGAGCAGTAAGACGATATATGAGTAATCCAGGGAGAGAACATTGGGCAGTGGTGAAATGGATACTCAGGTACTTAAAGGGCACCTCGGGGGTGTGCCTAAGGTATGGTGTCGGAAAACCTATGCTGGAAGGTTTTACCGATTCAGACATGTCAGGAGATGTCGACTCAAGCCGATCCACATCAGGGTACGTGATGACCTATGCAGGGGGAGCAGTGTCATGGTAGTCACGACTGCAGAAGTCTGTAGCCTTGTCGACTACAAAGGCAGAGTATATGGCAGCGGTAGAAGCCGGAAAAGAGCTTATCTGGATGAGAAATTTTCTCACCAAACTAGGCATGAAGCAAAAGGAGTTCTTGCTTCATTGTGATAGCCAAAGTGCCATACATCTAGCCAAGAACATGGCATACCACTCTCGGACCAAGCACATATAGAGAAGGTATCATTGGCTGAGAGAGAGAGAGTCGAAGAAGGAGAGTTTTCTCTCGAAAAGATCCATACTGACGACAACGGATCCGACATGCTGACGAAGAACCTACCTATGGACAGACTTAGAGTCTGCCGACAAAATACAAGACTGACAGATTTCCTCCCACAGGAGTGAAGGGGGAGTTTGTTGGGAATATGTCCCTCCAGTGGGAGGAAGAACCGACTGATCGGAAAGCCGACAATCGATTACAAGGAAGATCTGACCGTTTGGAAAGCCGACAGTCAAAGAGTCGAAGACAGTGAGTTGATTGTTTGAAGATTCGACTATTATTATTATAGTAATAATAATAATGATGATGTGTGGAAACAAGTACCTCCAGATGGGAAAGAGAGAGGAGCCAAGTTGATGAGAAACCTGAAACGTGTATATAGCCAACTCGGGAGACTATAATTGTAAATAGTCTAAGTGTGCGCCCCATGAGGGCTACGTATGTAAATAACCAGAAAGTTGCATAAGTGTATATGCAACTAGGGCAAAATTTTAGTATGTGACGAACAGAGTAGAAACAAAAGTTGTAGTGTGCAGGAGTGCAAGAGAGAGAGAGAGAGTGTGTGGGCCAAGCCATAGCTGTGTGTGTAACAACAGACGCGAAGAGCCCTGTGCGGCTGATACACTCGATAGAGTGTTGTATTCCTCTCGGTGTTGTATATCCACTTTGTATAGTGAAGAAATCTGTTCACCCGTGGTTTTCCCCGTTTTAGGGTTTCCATGTAAATCTTTGTGCACTGTTATGTGTCTTGTTTTTTTGGCATTTCTGTGATTCGTATTTCAGCGCGTAGTTCGTTTAATGTGATCTATTCCGCAACGATTTCTCAACACAAAACGACAGTGACGGTGTGTAAGTTCTTGCTCGAGGACGTCATTTTTTGATATAGTTGTGTGGGGAAGATAACTTGGCAGAGAGGGGAGAGTTGAATGCTCATGTTTGACTGACTTAGAGTTAAGCTCTCCCTCATAACTTCTTACAACCTAGAGGCCAATAGGAAGATAGAGTGTGGACACAAGACTGTAGTTAAGGCCAATAGGAAGATAGAGCACGAGCACAAGCCCGTAGTTAAGGCCAACATGAAGATAGAGAACGGACACATGCACACTCAAACTTTGGCGAGTCGGAGATTGGACGTGGTTATTGGCTTATGCATTGTAGAACCAACCACAATTCGGTGATAGGGTTCATTCCAGCCAAGCTCATGTATGGATAAAAGCCGGTGATGCCCATCTAGGAGACGGATCACATCATGGGTACTGATGTCATAGGAGGACGAGATGAGCCGTGAAGAGTTTCAGACAACAAGGATACGAGAACTCGAGAGAAGGCCAGAAGACTTGGAGCTAGCATTTAAAAGAATACGTGTGCGGAAGTGTATGCGTAAGGACACAGAGAGTACACGGTTTGGAAGTACGACAGTTCGGTAAAGCACAAAAATCATAGAGAAAGAGAGGGAGAGAGAGAGCGAGAGAGAGCAGAATGTTAGGAAACAGGTCCCTCCGGATGAGGAGTACCCGGCAACGGAAGACCCGGTGAGAACCGGATGAGGAGTACCCGGAAACGTTGGATGATGCAGGCCCGGTGAGGAGTGCTCACTGGATGAAGGGACATATTCGTAAATATGTTTCTGAGAGTCCATCAGGGCTATATTTGTAAATAGCCGAAAAGTCATTTTAGTATAAATATGACTTTGGGCAAACTGAGGATAAAGTTGTTGTTGTTGTAGTTGTCATTCTTGTTGGCGCAAGATTAGAGCGCAACAGTGTACACAGAGAGAGAGAGAGAGAGAGAGAAAGAGACGAAGAGTTTGTATCTCTGTTGTAACCGCCTCCTGTGGCGAAGACAGTGAACAAGAGGTCCTTGCCTCTGTGTTCATCTTTTGTATATTGTTACATAGGGATAGTTAGCAGTCAGTGGACTGCCGTGGTTTTTTTCCCATGTTTGGGTTTTCCACGTAAACATCCTGTGTACTCTTCTCTCCATTGTGTCGTGTTTCTTTTATTCCCCGTTTTCTGTGTTTGATTCTAAGCTCGGTTGTGGCCGAGCGTTGTTCATCAGAGCGTGTAGTTCCTGTCAAAGTGGTATCAGAGCGAAACGACACAGAAAATGGACGATTCGTTGGGAGGTATGTTCAAGCTCACTGGCTCCAACTATTCGGTGTGGAAGTCGAAGATGAGGGACATGCTTGTGGTTAAAGATCTTTGGTTGCCGGTTCAGTTCGGGGACAAGAGACCGGACAAAATCGATGCCACGATATGGGAGGTGATGCACATGAAGACAACGGCGTACATACGGTGCTTCATCGACATGAGCCTATACAACAACTTCAATGAAGAGAGCAAGGCTCATGAGCTCTGGGAGAAGATCGACATTATGTTTCAGAACAAAAATGCTGTTAACCAGGTTTTGGTATTCCGGAAGCTAGTAAGACTCCGGTACCAAGATGGCTCCAGCATGGCGGAGCACATGAATGCCTTCCAGGGGCTGATACACCAGGCAACATCATTGGAAGTACCTCTCGCCGATGAGGTACTAGCGCTACTCCTGCTCGGTACCCTCCCGGATAGCTGGGAGACGTTGGTTGTCACTTTGGGCAACGCCGGGCCGGAAGGGAAACGGTTATCCCTAGCAAGAGTGGAGTCGAGCTTGTTAGATGAGGAGGCACGTCGAAAAGATAAGGATACTAGCTCTGACACCAAAGCGCTCCTAACCGAATTGGAATGCAGAAGACAAAGGAACCGTAGTCCCCAGAACCGGGAGAAGTCAGGGACACGGTCAAAGTCAAAGGGGAGGCCTACTTGCTTCTATTGCGGCAAGCCGAGACACTTCCAGAAGAGCTATCGGCATTTATGAAAAGACAAGGAAACCGACGGTACCGATTCGAAGCGGACATCGAACCAGAACAATAAAGACCGATGGGGGCCGGACCGGAAGGGAACGACGGAAATAGCGGCAAGTGAAGAAGAGTTGATGCTCATCACTGAGGAGAGTGAGCTAAACCTTGCCGGCGACGAGATGACCTGGGTGGTCGACTCCGGAACGTCGTTCCACCTTACCCCGGACCGGAAATGCTTCTCATCCTACTCAACCGGTGATCACGATTGTGTCCGGATGGGGAATGAAGGTACATGCCGAATTGTCGGCATAGGAGACGTGTGGTTGACAACGCCAACCGGATGCAAGCTGTTGCTGAAGGATGTCCGACACGTTCCGGAGGTTTGTCTGAACCTGATATCAGTCGATCGGCTAGATGATGAAGGCTACATGAGTAGCATCCGGAACGGTGTTATGAAGTTCAGCAAAGGGAGCTTGATTGTGGATCAGGCCCGGAAGGTAAACACGTTGTACCTGATGAATACCCGGTTATGTCCGGAGGAAGTGAACGTGGCATCCGACATTGCCGATGAGCTGTGGCACAAGAGGCTGTGTCACATGAGCGAGAAGGGGATGAAGAGGCTTGTAGAAGACAACCTCATTCCAGTGAAGAACGTGCACTTGGAGAAGTGCACTGATTGTCTGGCCGGTAAATAAAACCGGACCTCCTTCCGATCGAGGCCACCGATGAGACGTAATGCACCACTGGAGTTGGTGCATACTGATGTATGTCAAGTGGACACGAAGTCACATGCCGGATCGCATTACTTCATGACGTTCATAGATGACCACAACTGGAAGCTGTGGGCCACATCGTTGAAGACGGAGGATCATGTGTTATTCGTCTTCAAAGAGCTTCACGTGAGAGTGGAAAGAGAAACCGGTCGGAAGTTGAAGGCGGTTCGAGCAGATAACGGAGGTGAATACCGGGGGCAGTTCAAGGAGTATTGTTGCTCGAAGGGAATCCGGCTCGAATTTACCATGCCGAAGACGCCGGAACTAAACGGGCTGGCCGAGAGGATGAACCGAACCATAATGGAGAGGGTCCGGAGTATGCTGGCGCATGCAAAACTACCCAAGAAGTTTTGGGCTGAGGCACTGTCGATGGCGACATATGTGATAAACAGATCACCCTCAGTACCCTTGGATGGAGACACGCCACAGAGAGTCTGGACAAGTAAGGAAGTGTCCTACCGGCATCTGAAGGTATTCAGATGTCTTGCGTATGTACATGTAGCTAAGGACCGGAGAGGAAAACTAGATCCAAAGACCCGGCCATGCATATTCCTCGATTACGGCGACGATGAGTTCGGCTACCGAGTGTGGGACCTAGTTGACAAGAAGGTATTCCGGAGTCGAGATATTATCTTCAGCGAGGACAAGATGCTCGCCGACTGGGAGTCGGAGAAGAAGATAATGAACTCCCAACGATGAGCAGACCCAACCGGCAAGAGACCGGTTAGCACTCGAGGAACCAGCCGGTTACGGTGAGGGTACTGAACCGGCAGAAGCAGAAGTAGAGTAAGCTGAAACCGGAACCGGCCAAGACCCCGAATCGGATTCGGATGAAGAGAAAATGGAGGAGCCGGTTACCGAAGCCTAGAGACGGAGATATCCTCTCAGAGAGAGAAGGCCCCCCCGGAGATTTCCGGATGCAGAGCATGTGCTACTAACCGATGAGGGGGAGCCAGAAAGCTTCGAAGAAGCGAAGGATGACACCCACAACCGCAAATGGTTAAGTGCCATGCAGGATGAGATGGATTCCCTGCATGAGAACCATACGTACGAATTGGTGGAGTTGCCGAAAGGAAAGCAGGCACTTCGAAATAAGTGGGTGTACAAGTTGAAACCGGGAGATGCCGGCAACCCCCCGAGATACAAAGCCAGGATCGTGGTGAAGGGGTTCCACCAGAAGAAGGGCGTGGACTTCGACGATATATTTGCCCCGGTAGTAAAGATGACCTCCATCCGGACGGTGCTGAGTATAACGACAAGCATGGACCTCGAGGTAGAGCAGCTAGACGTGAAGACGTCATTCCTTCACGGTGACCTCGAAGAGGAGATCTACATGCAGAAAGGGAAGGATTCATGGAGAAAGGGAAGAAGCAACTGGTTTCCCGGTTGAAGAAGAGCCTGTATGGACTGAAGCAGGCTCCCCGACAATGGTACCGGAAGTTTGACTCCTTCATGACCGATCAAGGGTACCACAAGACGCAGGCCGATCACTGCGTGTTTGTGAAGAAGTTCGAAGGAGGCGACTTCCTGATACTCCTTATGTACGTGGACAACATGTTGATCATCGGACGGGACCAAGACAAAATACGGATGTTGAAGAAGGCTCTCAACCGGACCTTCTCAATGAAAGACTTGGGTCCGGCAAGATAGATGCTGGGGACGCATATCATCCGGAACCGGCCAACGAAGCAATTGTGGCTGTCATAGGAGAAGTACGTGACAAAGGTGCTTCAACGGTTCAACATGTTAGGAGCGAAACTAGTCGGATCGACACTCCTGGCAAACTGTAGATTGTCCGGTAAGCAAAGCCTGAAGACGAAAATAGAGAAGGATGATATGATGAAGGTTCCATATGCCTCTGCCATCGGGAGCTTAATGTACGCAATGGTGTGTACCCGACCGGATATAGGATACGCAGTCGGAGTGGTGAGCCGGTTTATGAGCAATCCTGGCAAGGAGCACTGGAACGCGGTCAAATGGATACTTCGGTACTTGAAGGGCACTTCAAATATGTGTCTCTGATTCGGCTCCGATAAACCTCAACTTGACGGTTTTACCGATTCAGACATGTCGGCTGATGTGGATACCAGCCGGTCTACATCCGGGTATGTAATGACATATGCAGGGGGAGTTGTTTCGTGGCAGTCGAGACTGCAGAAGACGGTTGCGTTGTCAACCACAGAGGCGGAGTACATGGCGGTTGTGGAATCCGCAAGTAAATATTATGGATGAAGGACTTCATCGGAGAGCTCAGTATCCGGCAAGATGAATACCAGCTCTATTGCGACAGTCAAAGTGCCATCCACCTTGCTAAGAATGCGGCCTACCATTCTCGGACGAAGCATATCCAGCGTAGGTATCACTGGATCCGGGAAAGAGTAGATGACCAGGAGTTTGCGCTGACGAAGATCCACACGGCCGAGAACGGGTCAGATATGCTGATCAAAGTACTGACACCTGACAAGGTGGATGCATGTCGGAAGCGGGTCGGACTAGTAAGACACCCCATGCCAGAGTGAAGGGGGAGTTTGTTAGGAAACAGGTCCCTCCGAATGAGGAGTACCCGGCAACGGAAGACCCGGTGAGAACCGGATGAGGAGTACCCCGAAACGCCGGATGATGCAGGCCCAGTGAGGAGTGCTCACCGGATGAAGGGACATATTCGTAAATATGTTTCTGAGAGTCCATCGGGGCTATATTTGTAAATAGCTGAAAAGTCATTTTAGTATAAATATGACTTAGGGCAAATTGAGAATAAAGTTGTTGTTGTAGTTGTCATTCTTGTTGGCGCAAGATTAGAGCGCAACAGTGTACAGAGAGAGAGAGAGAGAGAGAAAGAGACGAAGAGTTCGTATCTCTGTTGTAACCGCCGCCTGTGGCGAAGACAGTGAACAAGAGGTCCTTGCCTCTGTGTTCATCTTTTGTATATTGTTACATAGGGATAGTTAGCAGTCAATGGACTGCCGTGGTTTTTTTCCCGTGTTTGGGTTTTCCACGTAAACATCCTGTGTACTCTTCTCTCCATTGTGTTGTGTTTTTTTTATTCCTCGTTTTCTGTGTTTGATTCTAAGCTCGGTTGTGGCCGAGCGTTGTTCATCGGAGCGTGTAGTTCTTGTCACAAAAACACAAAACTATATTCCAAATAATTCTCTATGTTCTCTGTATTACATATTTTGTGCTCAGTAAGCATCTTATACACAAGCCCTTGTTGGCATAAAATGCCGACTCCTTCCAAGTTGTATCCGTCCGAGTGTGAACTCATCAATAAGTTACGGCTTAGTATATAAGCAAATACCTAACATTGTATAGTGTGACGAGTGACAGAGAGACGAAGCATCTGTGTATTGTATCTCAGACAGAGAGAGTGAGACCGAAGCAATAAAGCTTTCCATTAGAGCTTGCACTGTCTAAGTTCACGCCTATTTTATTTTTTTGTCTGCGTTGTTTGTTGTTCACGACCAACACATATCCATACACATTTCCGCAAATTGCATACACAACCCACAACTGGTAACACAACCAACAACTGGTATCAGAGCGAATCTTGTTGTTCGACGGCAACAGACAACAGAAGAAGCTGAAAGAAAAGACCAGATCAGAAATCTCAAGTTCACAAACAGAATATGGCTTCAACATCCGGAACAAAAGTTGAAATCAAAAAATTCGACTGCAAAAACTTTGCCTTGTGGAAGGAGATGATGCATGATGTGCTGATCATTCGAAGACAAGTTTAAGTCATTCGGCATAGCGAAAAACCTACTTCAATGACAGTTGAGGAGTGGAGATCAACGGACAAAATCGCACGCTCCACCATCCGAATGCATCTGGCCGAAAATGTCTATTTCAGCACGGTGAAAGAGACGACAACATTCTCATTATGGGAGAAGCTACAAGCCGTTTATGAAAAGAAGTCCTCATCTTCGTAACTGATTCTGATCAAACAACTGTTCAACATGAAGATGAGAGCAATCGATCCGACAACCTCCCACATCAACACCTTCAGTCAGGTGTTGTTTGAGCTCTCATCACAAGGGATCAACTTCGAAGAATTATTGAAAGCCCTTGCCCTCCTATCGAGCTTGTCGGCAAGCTGGGAGGTATTCTACACGACATACGCCAATAGCTGACTGATCCTAAACTTGGACGAAACAATCGGCCAAGTCCTCACAAAGGACATCAGGTGAAAATCAATGGGACTAACCATCGATGAGTCGGCAGAAGCCCATCACTCTACAGATGTCGAATGAAAGAACAAGTCGATAGAACCGATCGACTCTACAGCCGATCGAAAACGAGGGGAGACCGACAACGGTCAAAGTCGAAAACGGCCAATCAAGCGAGTACTGCACACACTTTAGGAAAGCTGGCCACAATGTTTCTGACTCTTGGTCAATAAAGAGAAAAGTGAGTGGTCGGCGATCTGAGCGGAATCGGGGACGTTCCGACTCGGACCACTCTCCAGTCGGCAACCATATCAACGTAGTTGATACCCAATCCGGAGAAATCCTCTCCCTAGAGGATTCAATGATCGGAGAAGTCCTCTACAGTGCACAAGTTGCACACTTGTCGCAACTAGACTCTGGTGCCACATTTCATGTGACCCCCAACATTGAATGGTTATCAACGTAGTTGATACCCAATCCGGAGAAATCCTCTCCCTAGAGGATTCAATGATCGGAGAAGTCCTCTACAGTGCACAAGTTGCACACTTGTCGCAACTAGACTCTGGTGCCACATTTCATGTGACCCCCAACATTGAATGGTTCTCGAACTATTCAGCCGACGCCAACGGCACAGTCCGACTGGGAAGTGGGCAGGATTGCAAGATAGCTGGAACCGGGGAGGTTCCCATCAGATTGCCAAATGGCAACACAATAACCCTGCACCGTGTTCGGCACGTGCCTGATCTAAAGAGGAGTCTGGTCTCCATTGGCATGTTAGCTGAAGACGGGTACATAATGACTCTACACGAGTTGACGTGGGTGATCAACCAAGGAAACCTCAAAATCAGTAGTGGGTACAAGTATAATAATCTATACCCATTGATGGTGATCAACCCTGAAGGGGCCGTGAACGTAGCCGAAAAGACCAACCCAAACCTATGGCATGGTCGACTAGGTCATATGTCACAAGCCGGACTTGATCGGTTGATGTCGGTCGGCTACATCCCGAAACTCCAGGCAAAGATGGACTTCTGCGAGCATTCTCAATATGGGAAACAGACCCGAAGTCCACACTCTCTCCACTACAAGACGATACGACAACCCCTAGAGCTCGTGCACATAGATATATGTGGGCCCATGCCAAAGCGATCACTAGGAGGCTCTCGATACTTCATTACATTAGTAGATGATTGTACACGGAAGGTTTTTGCATACTCCATCAAGTCCAAAGACAAGGGGTTTAGAGTTTAGTGATAAAAAGTAAGAACCAGTTGGGATACAAAGTGAAGACACTCCGATTTGACAACGGAGGAGAGTACACCTCTAGAGCCTTCAAACAGTACCTGTTCGGAAAAGGGATCCGACACCAAAAGACCGTTCCCTACACACCCATGCAAAATGGAGCGGCAAAACGGATCAACAGGAAGATCCAGGAGAGGGTGACGGCAATGCTCCAGCAAGCCGGACTGAAGCTGGAATTTTGGCCGAGGCATTGCAGACAGTAGTGTACCTAATAAATCTGGTGCCGTCAAAAGCAATCATGCTCGGAGTGCCACAGACTATGGTTAGGCAAAAAACCGACCTATGATAGGCTCCGTATATTCGGATGCGAAGCCTACGCCTTCATCCCCAAGGACAAAAGGACGAAGTTGGCACCCAATGCAACAAAGTGCATATTTCTTAGTTATGGAACCAACGGGGACTTCGGCTATCGGCTATGGGACCCTGAGTACCGGAAATTGATCCGGAGCAGTGACGTAGTCTTCAATGAAGACTCTATCTTCTCTCAATGGAACCAACAGAAAATAGTTTGTAACAAGGTATCCTTCGAAGATGACAACACTGTCGTAGAAGGACCCACCCACCAGGCCGAATCGGTGATGCAACAAACAGTTGAATTCCAACAAGCTGCCAACTTCCCTGGTGACAAGTCCTATCGTCGAACTCAAAGACAAAGTCATCAAAGACACAACCGAATCGACAAGGATCAATAAAGGCCTGGTAAGAAAAGAGTCGATGTCAACCACAAGGGAGGACAACCAGACACCGTCGAAATCCCAATCTGGGGGCGGGACACCTAACAAGACTCATGATACAGATGGTTCAACTAATACCGATCGACTAATAGAGTTGATCGAAGGATCCGAACCAAACATCTCGGTACACAAGAGATCTGGATGAGCTCGAAGGCAAACAGAGTTCTACCAATCGGGCCTCGACTATGTCAACTACACAGATGCAGGCGAACCAAGCACCTAGGAAGAATTTATGGCCGCACCGGACACCGAAACATGGCTACAAGCCATGCAATCTGAAATGGACTTGATTCATCAGAATCAGACATGGGAGCTGGTCGAACTACCAGCTGGAAGGAAGCCGCGACCTTGCAAATGGGTTTTCCGATACAAGTATGTATCCGAGTTAGAGAAACCCAAGTACAAAGCTTGGCTTGTCGCGAAAGGATTCAAACAGGAATACGGGATCGACTACGACGAGATATTCTCACCAGTAGTCAAAGATGACCACCCTCCAACTCCTACTAGGTGTCGTGGCAACAAAAGATCTCAAGCTCGAGCAGATGGATGTAAAGACGGCATTCATACACGGAGATTTGGCAGAAGACATATACATGTCTCAACCGGCAAGTTTCATGGCGATGGGGGAGGGAAGTCACCTCGTATGTCGATTAAAGAAAAGTCAATATGGCCTAAAACAAGCGCCGAGAATGTGGTACCAGAAGTTTGACTCCTACATACGACAGCTTGGATACAACAGAACAGACTCCGACCCATGCATGTATGTTCGGCAACTGGCTGACGAGTCAAGGATCTATCTGATCCTATACGTCGATGACATGTGGATTGTAGGAAGCAATCAAGCAGAGATCAGTAAGCTGAAGTGGAGCCTTCACTCAAGGTTCGCGATGATGGAACTCGGACAAGCCTGACACATACTGGGCATGAGGATAGAGCGAAATCGGATGACCAAAACTCTCTGACTCTCCCAGTCCGATTACATCTGCAAGGTGCTGAAGCGCTTCAACATGGAGAATGCGAAGCCAGCACTGACACCGCTTCCGACATCGATTGGATTATCGGACAGAGACTCTCCTTCGACGAACAATGAGAGAGAGCTTAATGGAAAGATACCCTATGCATCGGCAGTAGGAAGTATCATGTATGCAATGGTGGAAACCCGACCCAACCTAGCCCATGTTGTAGGGTGGTCAACCGGTACATGTCAAACCTAGGAAAGAAGCATTGGGAGGCCGTCAAGCACATCCTTAGGTATTTGAAAGGAACCTTGGATGCACAACTGACTTTCGGACTGACAACCTCAGCCGAAGTCAAAGGCTACACCGATTCCGACTATGTTGGAAATACAGATAATCGGAAATCGACGTCAAGCTACATCTTCACCTATGGGTGCAATATCATGGAGGTCGAAACTTCAAGAGTGCACGACTCTGTCTACCACAGAAGCTGAGTACATAGCAACATCGGAAGCAGGAAGGCAAGCAATCTGGTTGCACCGACTGACTACCGACTTCGGAACTGCAAGCCGAAATGACCGACCAACGCGACCATTTATTGCGACTCACAGAGTGCAATACACCTCATCAACAATCCTGTCTATCATGCGAAGACGAAGCACATTGAGGTGCAGTATCATCACATCCGGGAGCTCGTAAACGAAAAGAAACTTGAAGTCCGGAAGATCGACACAGAGGTGAACATCTCTGATTGCCTGACGAAACCACTCCCCGATTGCCGGACGAAAATGGGGCTACGACAAGCGACTGAACAAAAGAAAGCCGAACGAGGAGCAAAAGGTAAGATCTGATCGGAACAAAAACGACTTGGGTTCATGCCGACTGACTTGTAACATATAAACTTAGATCAATTTTGTAATCTAGGCTTACAAGGGAGATAACCCCAAATACTTGTACACACAAGAAAGAGTAGCCCTTTTACCGGGGAGTTTGTTGGCATAAAAGGACGACTCCTTCCAAGTTGTATCCATCAGAGTATGAACTCGTCAATAAGTTAGGGCTTAGTATATAAGCAAATACCTAACATTGTATAGTGTGAGAAGTGACAGAGAGATGAAGCATCTGTGTATTGTATCTTAGACAGAGAGAGAGAGGGAATGAAGCAATAAAGCTTTCCATTAGAGCTTGCACTGTCTAAGTCCACGCCTATTTTATTTTTCTGTCTGCGTTGTTTGTTGTTCACGACCAACATGTATCAGAACCCACAATTGGTAACACAACCAACAACCCGGACTATCGGCCTGACACAAGTACTATCAGTACTTGACAGCTCATAAATGAGCCTTCTACACTAACTCCCAAAACTATTCCTTATGAGGAATAACGTTCTAACAGCCTCTTGGTTTAAACATCGCCACGACCATATTTTGCGTACGGTTTTACGTACCCAATCTACGTACTGGGTTACGTACTCGTTTACGCACCCAATGTTGAGCTTTTCTCTCAACACTCCCCCTCAAGCTCAACTTGAGGTTCTATTTTTTTTTCCGGATATTCACTCCGACCTCTCCTGGCTTCATGCCTCGCTCGTGCTCCTCATCCCGTTCGATTTTGCACGCTTTGACCCTTCTGGTTGGCTTGTCTGCTCATATGGCCCTTCTCAGCTCCCTTGTTGTCGCAGTGTTGGCGTCTCTTTCGCCGCCCTTTCCTCCGCTTGGCCCTTAGTCGATTCGTAATGTTCGAATAGAACATTTCGATTAAATCGGATACTGCATTTCGAATGATGCTGCAAGCTGAGACCTTACACAACGGATTTCTTCCAGGTCGGCACCGGCGATAACTAAATCATCAACATAAAGTAAAAAACAAACCAGTCCATGTCGACCTTGCCGAACTAATAACGAAGAGTCTGATTTGGACGTCGTAAACCCCATTCTATGCAAACATTGTGTAATCTTTACATTCCAAGCTCACGGGGTGTGCTTAAGGTCATATAACGCCTTCTTCAATCGACAGACTACTGAGGTGTTCTGTTCGGATAGAAATCCGGGGGGCTATACCATGTACACCTGTTCCTCAAGATTGCCTTGAAGGAACACATTTTTTATATCCATCTGATGTAAATGTCATCCCTTCACGGCTGCTACGGCTAGCAGAACTCGCATGGTAGTCATCTTCGCAACTAGACCGAAGGTCTCGTCGTAATCTATGTTGTGCTTCTGTGCATAGCCTTTCGCAACCAAACGGGCCTTCTATCGGTTGACGGAGACTTCGGTGTTTTATTTCACCTTATACACCCATCTCATTGTCTGTTAAAGCATGCATCTCTTCCTCCATCGCGGCACACCAATTTGCGTTTTTCGCCGCATCTACGTAGCTCTCCGGCTCACGCACTTCTGCCACGCGTGTCATGTACGCATAATGATGCACCATGTACTCATTATACCCGTACCTCTTTACGGGGTTCTTCAGGCGGGTAGATCGGCGTAATTCGTGATTACCCGATTTCATGACCCTTTCGATCGATTTCGACCTATTCCGTAGAGGTTCCTTTTCGATTGGCCCGAAGTTAGATTCGCTCCGATCTGACTCAGCACTGCCGAAATCGTATTCCGACATTTTCTTTTTCCCTTTCTCTTTACGCATAAACTGTCTCCTCGGTTCTTTACGTGGGGATAACACGGTTGAGTCTCCACTACTCGCCAACTCTTCATTTGGTTGGCCATCTCGGCTCAACCCCTCATTCGGCCCACTTAGCCGAAATGAGATCAGACTCTCTTTCAGAGCTCTGATATCCTCATCATGCAGAGGCACCTCAGCCTCGCTAACTTCTTCTTCAGAATTCGGAATGGAATCATGAGGTATTGGAGGTGGAGGCAAGTACCACGAAGCGGATTCGTCAAACACGACATCTCAACTTATGCGAACTTCCTTCGTTCGGGGGTTATAGTACTTATACCCTTTTTGTTCATCTGAATAGCCGACCAAGATATACTTCTCGGCTTTGGCATCCATCTTGCTCCGTTTCTCCTTTGGCACATGCACATACGTAATGCTGTCGAAAATCCTCAAGTGTGCCAAGTTCGGCTTTTTGCTGTAATACATCTCATGTGGCCACATTCCTCCATTTGCAAAGGTCCAATTCTGTAAGTAAACCTCCGTCCTTATGGCTTCAGCCCAATAAAACTTTGGTATATGCTTACCTTCAAGCATTGCCCTGACTGCTTCTTCGATCGTCCGATTCTTCCGCTCGGCTACGTCGTTCTGCTCCGGCTTATATCTGCTCCGGCTTATATCTACAGGAGAATTCACGTGGAATTCCTTCCTTCTGTAGATAACTCATGAATTGGTTGGAGAAGTACTCCTTCCTGCCATCGGACCGTAGGCACTTGATCTTTCGTCTAGTTTCCCTTTTCGCAAGGCTCTTCACCTTCAGGAACCACGTGAAGACTTCGCTCTTTTTCGCGATTAAGCACGCCCAGGTATGTCGAGTGAAGTCATCGATGAAGGTTACAAAGTAACGGCTTCCACCGAGACTCACGTTCTGTGCCGGTTCCCACACATCCGAATGGGTCAAATCCAACGGATTTCGACTACGATTACGCTCACTAGGGAATGGAAGTTGGTGCTGCTTCCCGATGTCGCGTTGTTACGCGCGTGCGTATAGAACGGGGCGGGACCACGAGGGTCTTGGACCGAGGAGTAACCGATCTGAAGTAGGAGCAAGAAAGACAACGGCCGTGCTTCCACACACACACACAGAGGTACACAGAAACCGCAACTGAATGAAACAACGGAAACGAGATGAATGCGTATATCTATATATATATTCTGATGAAAAAGGGGTTACAACCGGTAGGCCGGTGAGCGACAAATCTCCTACGCCTACGCACACGCACACAGAAGAGCGAGATGGAGACTCTACCGGAAGCACTCGGGCGTTCCGCGGAGCAGAGTTAGCCTCCCGAAAACCTGCACAAAGCAAATACAGAGAAAGACGGAGGGGAAGAGCTCGGTCCTAGTCCCACAGCACTTTGTCCTCGACCCCCAGCGATCCCTTTCACGATTCCTCTCCCTCTCTTTTATAGCCCAAGGAGGGAGGCCGTTACAACTTGTTACATCATCTTTATTCTCAGTCCTTTCGGTCAGAGATATGCCTCAATTTCCTACCTATCAAATCTGTGCGACCTAGGATATTCACATCAACCGACTTGTACCTAAATATGTACATTACAACAAAACTTGTGTCCGCGTGTAAGGGCCAGTTCACGCACATTATTCTCCGATTCCGACTAGGGATGGTTTTCTCCACGACATCCGCCCCCATCTAACCGCGCATCCACTAGTATGCGCCAAAATAGACTCTTGCCGAAGAAGACCGGCCCGCGCTTACCCTTTGTCCTCCGGATCACCATTCGCTCCGAACTGGTCGTCCTCGCTATCCAAGTCGTCCGGGTCCGGTTCATCCTCGTGCCACTTTTTGAACGCTTTGATCCTTTTCTCGGCCACCGGTACTGCCGTCCTCGTCCCATCAAGCTCCGCGAGATGGTAGGTCTCGTTGTCGTTGGCACTTGTCACCACGTACGGCCCGAACCACCTCCTTGTGAACTTCCACATCACCTTGTGCTGGTTGTCGAGGTTGCTATCATATACTAGAACTTAGTCACCTTCCTCGATTTTCTTCAGGCTTAGTCGGTGAGTCCGGTCAAATCGCCCCTTGTTCTTTACCCTCGCGGCCCGCAACTTTTCCGCGGCTCGTTCCACATGCTCCAGTCTTCGCTCGAGTTGTTGGATCCATGCCGCTAATAGCTCCTCCTGGCTCATCTCGTCTCTCTAGTCCACCATGGCACATGAGGAGATCGTTCGCTCCATTGGCATGACCGGCTTCTGCCCGTACATCAGCTCCGCCGGCATGAACCTGATTCCCGAACTGTGCGTAGTTCGGTTGGCCCACAACGCATAGGGTAAGAGCTGCGACCAGTTTTCGACTTGGCCTCCACATGCCCGCACTAACGCTTTGACGATCAGCCCATGTCTGCGTTCCACCTTCCCGTTCGCCTCCAGATTGTACGTCGTGGTGAGCGAGATTTTAACCCCTAGCCGGTCAAACAACTCTTCAGCCTCTTGTGCGTCCACTTCTCCGCGGTCGGCTATGATCTTTCCTACGCACCCGTACCGGCATACCACTTCTTTGATCAGAAATTGGCACATGGCTGCGATCGTTTTGTTCAGCAACGCTCGGCCTTCCACCTGGTTCATCAGGTCCTCTCGAGCCAACACCAGATATCCCATCTGCCCTACCCCCATCGGCATCGTCACCAGATCCACCATCCACTTGAAGTGGATGGTCGGAGGGTAGGTCGGGTGGAGCTCGTCCTGATGTCGGACTATGGAGTGCATCTAACAGCTTTCACAAGCCGTCACGAACCGATGCACGTCCCGGTATAGTCCCGACCACCAGTACTTCCCCTTCAGCTTCTCGAATGTGACCCACGTCCCGCGGTGTCCGGCCCAAGGACTCTTGTGGTACGCCTTCAACAGTTCCACATGTTCCTCTTTCTTCGCCACAACCCGGAGCGGGATGCCATTTCTCTTCTTCGGGTACTTCCATATGCACCCGTCCCGTAGGAAGAATCGGTACGCTTTCTTCCGAATCTGGTTGGCCTCTTCCTTCGTCCACGCCACGTCCGGTGTCATTGTCTTCAGGAACCCGCCGATCTGGAGGCACTCCCCATCGTACTTGCTCTCGTCGAACTCGTTAAGCGCGGGAGTGCTCCCCTTCCTTGTTGTTACGTAAGCCGTCTCGAAGAAGTCCACGCCGACTTCTTCGTCCTCCGAAACCATGTCGTCCTCATCATCGAATCTCGCCCTCGAAAGCATGTCGGACATGGTGTTGTCTTTTCCGGAAATGTGTCGTATTTCCGGATTCAGGGACTTGATGTACACTATCCACCTGAGCATTGTTAGGTCTGGCGTCACGCATCCGGAAACCATACCGAGAATCGGCAGGCAATCCGTCTCAATTATCACCTCCGTCCCGATCAGGTAGTCTTTGTCGGCCTTGACCGCCGAAACAATACCCCAGAGTTCGCGTTTCACCTGGGTGTACCCTCGTTGTCGTTCACTGAGGACTTTCGCGCCAAACCGGATGGGGAACCTCGTGCCATTCTCATCCTCTTGGTTGATCACCCACCCGATTCCGGTCGAACTCGTGTCTACGGTTACGTAAATCAGAATGTCTTTACCGTAGACCGCTTTCCGGAGTGTTGGCGCCGCAGCAAGTGCTTCTTTCATTTTCCGGACCGACTCCGTATCCTCCTGTCTCCACTCGAATTTACGCCCTTTCTTCAGCAATCCATAGAGCGGCTCCGTGACGTGGGCGTAATGCGGGATCCCGATGTGGTAGAACGTTGTTGCATTATTACGTGCGTGCGTGTGGAAGGGGCGGGACCACGAGGGTCTTGGACTAGGGAGTCGAGGAGAAAGAATAAGACACAAAATGGAAGCTTAGCTCAAGAGGAGGTGAGAAAGAATAAGAAAATAACATAGAATAGACGGGGCAAGATGCTCAACAAGTTAGCTTAAGTAATCATAAACGCTTTACAATGGTGGCCGCCATGGCTGCACCAAACGACTATGAGAAAAACCCTAAAGGAAAACCCAAGAAGAAAACCCTAACTGAAACCCTCAACCTAAGTGGTATGCCTCTCTCCCTCAAAATAGGCAACCCCTCATAAGTGAACCCCTCCCTTCCTTTTATAGCCTAAGGAGGGAGGGACCTTACAATGTGGGATAAAATTCCCCTCTTCTTTCTACACACCATTTCCTAGTTTACACGTGCACATGTTGCACACCACCAATTTGCCCATTCCACCCCGGTTTCACACTATAGCTGGAAATCTTCACGACAACGTGCATGCTCCCAAGAATCTCCAGACTTCCATGACCGAATTGCAGTCGTGCTTCATCGCGGAGATGGCCTCTACCTTGGCCGACGATGGTTTCCGAACGAATGGCCCACATAGGTGTCCGACGACCATGATCTCTAATTGCCCGAAGGCCGATTTTTCCCCGGAGAAGGTGAGCCTCGTGCCCTCTAGTCTTTGTAGCACCTTTTCGCAGTCGTCGACATGGTCCGCCATGAATTTCCGGCATCTGTCTAGTCCGATTGTCTCGTCCTTATCCTCCACCGGGCATCCTTTGATCGGGGTGTCGTCTAAGAATGGCATGGTGATGTCCGAGATAAAATTCCTTAGCAGTTTGTTCATTGCGTTCACCATGTGGGCTACCGAGTTCGTCCCTCCTTGCGGAAGCGTACACATCCATACTAGGCCGAGAGGAGTCCACATCGTCGTAATGTCCCTGTTGTCCACGACTAGCTGGAACTGATTGTATCCTGAGTATAGATCACCGACCGAGTAAATTGACCTTCCAGCGAAGGCCTCCGCGAACTCGTCTATGGTCGGTCCGATTCCTGCGTTTTGAATGGTCACCTTGTTGACCGGTTCCAGGTCCTGAATGAAGCGCAACATGCCGTTCTTCTTGGGCACAATAAACCACTGATTAGAATACGAGGAACTCGATGGTTTGAGGATGCCCATATCCACCTTTTGTTTCAGAAGCTCCATCAGGTTCGGGATGTGAGCTCTGGGTACTGGAATCGGTTTGAGATTCCATGGTACATGCAGTCCCGTGAAGATCACCATTGGTTCCACAATTGTCGGGTCTACGAACCCGATCTCCTCCGGCGAGAATGTGAAGGCCTTTCCGTGCCTCCCGAGCATTCTCTGAAACCAGTCCTTCTCTGCCGGCAGTAGAAGCCACCCCCACCGACCTTGAGCTCTCGTAGCGTTATGTTGGTGAATCGATGTCCTATGCCAACCGGATCTCGTAAACTTGGGTCTGACGCGACCCCCTTTATCCGTAACTCATTGCCCTCCAGCAAGGGTGCCGCGATTGGCCTCACCTTCCGGTACACAATCTTGTGCTTCGTATCCACTCGAGTCCTCTACCAAAGTCGGCGATGACTTCGTACATATTTTCCGAACATACCAGAATCATTCGGTCTTCACTAAGGCCCTCTCCGAACATCTTCCGTAACTTCCCCAAGGTGTCGTCAAGAGAAACTGCCTCCATGGCTCCGTTGATTTCCTCTTCGGGGGCTAGGATTCCGCATGCCCTGAGTCACTCTTCTACCCGCTTCTTCTCCCGGCCAACGACGTCAGCTATCGTACAACCTCCGTTGTCGGAGAACCAAAACTTCCTACCTATGTTACAGGTTCTTCTGCCTATTGTACATGTGTGGGGTTTTTCCGGAGTGTCCGGACTATCGTGTCCCCATGCCTTGATAGCCCTCTCTAAAAATCCCCTCGGCTTTCGCTGCCGAGGGTCTCGCGGTTACGCTCGTGGTTCGGTCGTACCGTCAGAAACTGAACGGAGTGACGCCCTTCCTAACTTTTGACTCGGGCATACGCCGAACCGTTGTCCATCACCTTCATCTCCATGCGCGCCGCCGTGATGTACGGTTCTCCGAGTATCACCGGATGCGAGGACGTCTCCTGCACGAAGAACTGTTGATCGATCTCGACATCGCCGATTTTCACTCGTACATTCGGGCAGGCTCCGTGTAGTTCCTCCGTGGCGCGCGTTGCTGCCCGTATCTTACACCTGTGCTTGGACGTCCCCGATCCGAACAAGGGTTTCTGTAGTGGCCCTAGCCCAATGTAGCCTCAAGTAGTGGCTTTCCGCCAACTCCTCCTCCAAGGCCATGTCTTCTAGGTGCGTCGTTTGCACCTACACCTGCTTCTCCGGCTCCGGCTCCGTCGAAAGCCTTTTCCGCTTCACCAAGTCTACGATGGAGTTGTGGAACTCCTTCTTGGCGATACCGAGCACTTCCCTCAGCGATAGCTCCACTTTGATGTCGAGGATCCGTTCCTCCAAGACCTTTCGTACGTCCGTGGTCCTTTCAATCTCTGTGCTCAACCGGTAACCGGCCTTCTTGGCCTTGTCCACTGTGCTGGATGAACCGACATCATTCTGCTTCAGCCCGAACTGGGTCTCATACTGTTGTGAGGGTCCGGCCCCCCCAGTCTTTCCCGTGCGCTTGTCTTCCACCAGAACCTCATAGTTCTAGCACGCGGCTTCCACGAAGCCCATCTTCTCTTCGACCGGGTCACTCCACCCGGTTACCTCCCGGACCTGTCTTTCCGCATGGTCCGCTTCCTCTTTCCTTAGCCATACGCCGCCTAGGCTGTCCAGCATCAACGTCCAAAACCCGGAGTCCTTCGTTTTCCGGACTTCATCACTCCCGACCCGGATTCCCGCCGACGTCGAGTAGTGGATGGTCGCCGCTTCCTCCATCAGCCGTTTCATCCCCCCTCGTCCGACGTTCAGATCCAGGGCCCTCGGGGTTTCGCTAGCGTGTACCCACCCGTTCAACAGGTACACCACGTTGGCCATTATCGCTTCGGCGAAATCCCCGCAGTCCTTTCGGGTGTGGCCGACCATGTCGCACCACAAGCACCGATGCCCAGCCGGAGGCCTTCGGTCACGGGCTAGTTCGCCGTCGTCCCTCCGTGCCTGTGCAATATGGAGGTCCCTCACCATCTGAGTCAACTCCTCTAGAACCGCTCCTCCGGACGGGCCTTTGACCACGTTGGTCGAAGTCGAGCCGGCCTTGAGGCAGTCTCGGTTCTCCTCCCTTCGCGCCGGTGGGGGTACCTCGAGCTTCCTTGCCGCAACAAAGCCCGCCCCTGACGAGCCTTTATCGACCCACTCACGCCGTTTGTCGAAACGGCCGCAGACTCTCTTCACCATGGTCTCCAGCAGGAGGCCCACTTGCTCCTGGTCCCTCACGTCTACTGATTTAACAAATAATAGGACACGACTTTGTCCAGTACGGTCCGGATCGTGTCACACACAGGTACTTCAAAACTGTCATGATGATCCTCTTGTTTGCCACTTTGGGGTCACGAAAACACTGAAGTTTCTATCTCAAGGGTTTTGGTGGCCCCAACCTTGGAAATTTCTTAAGGAATTTATCAAGACATGTGACGTATGTGCTTGCTCCAAAGTAGCTCACCATCGACCATACGGCCTTCTTCACCCGCTCCCAATTCCCAGTCGACCATGGGCCTCCATATCCATGGACTTTATAACCGACCTCCCTCTAGTCGATGGACATGACACGGTGCTATTGTTTGTTAATCGATTTTCGAAGATGGCTCACTTTGTCCCATGTTCCAAAACTATTTCAAGGGAGCAGACAGCTGACCTTTTTCTTAAAAATGGCATCCGATTACACAGCTTACCCGAGGATATCACCTCTGATCGAGGTTCTCAATTCATCTCCCACTTCTTGCAACGGCTTCTACAGACATTCAGGACTTCTGTGAACTTGTCATCAGCATACCATCCTCAAAGTGATGGACAAACCGAACGAGTCAACCAAATCCTCGAATAATACCTCCCGTGTACCGTGAGCTACCAACAAGAGGATTGGGTGGACTTCCTTGCAATGGCCGAATTTACCTACAATAATAGTATCCATGCTTCAACTAAGATTTTCCCATTCTTTGCAAACTATGGATTTCATCCTCATTTCAGCATTTCCATTCCTGCAAGTTCAACTCCAATATTTGGTCTTATGGAAAGGATACCCCATTTCAGACACCACATGAGAACTGGTTACACATTTACAAAATGCTCCAAAGGCCATTCGAGAGTTTCATCAACGATACCCACATAAGTTGGTCGTGGGTCCTAGGAGGTGACCTTAGAGGGAGGATAATGTCATAGACAAGATGCCAGGATGGAATATAGGGGGTTGAACCCATGACCTCCTAGTCCTATTGGGCAACCTTACCAATTAAACTACGTCCATCTATACATTATTGTATTGTATAACATTCAACTTATTACTTTGTAGGTTAATCACAAGAACTTTCAAGAAACTTCTAGAGAATGCATCTTCATGCACTCTCTAGAAGTTTCCTAGCTTACATGTACACCTCCACATTCTTGTGTAAATACTTGGGTGCACCTTGATTGTAATCAAGGTGATCAAGACTAGTTACGGAAGCATAATATCAGTTGTCCAACGCCGAAAGATGCGCGAAGTGTTCTTCAAACTCACGGAGGAGCACCGACGCATTTCTCCCCTTTTCGGGGGTCTCCACCCATTCCATGAAGCCCCACTTCGATAGCCGAAGCCCGTCATCAAGCCTGTATTTCTCAAGAAGATGACCTTCAAACTCTTCCCAGGTCTGGCTCTCAGCCCGTACCTCGAGCACCTCCGCGTGGATGCCCGGTATCGCCATCCGAGGGAATCCGGCTAGTCGCCTATCTTTCGGAATGTCCCTCATCACCATTTCAGCTTGGTAGGCCTCCAATTAGCTCGTGGCGTCCTTTCCACCGAACCGGCCTATCGTGCCAACGATTGCTTCAATAGCCCTATCGAGGGAGCCTGTGCCTTCACGCACACTCACTAATCGATCTACAGCTGAAGCCATGGCTTCTGCAAGCTCCGTTCCCCTCATCTTTTCTATTCCTTTGCCACCCGTTTCACGTCAGGTTCACCAAATCTGTCGCGTTGTTATGCGCGTGCGTATAGAACGAGACGGGACCACGGGGGACTTGGACTGAGAAGTAACCGATCAGGAGTAGGAGCAAGAAAGACAACGATTGTGCTTCCACACACACACACAGGTATACAGAAACCGCAACCGAATGAAACAACGGAAACGAGATGAATGCGTATATGTATATATATATATTCTGATGAAAAAGGGGTTACGCACACGCACACAGAAGAGCTAGATGGAGACTCTGCCGGAAGCACTCAGGCGTTCCGCGGAGCAGAGTTAGCCTCCCAAAAACCTACACAGAGCAAATACAAAGAAAGACGAAGGGGAAGAGCTCGGTCCCAGTCCGGCAACACTTCGTCCTCGACTCCCAGTGATCCCTTTCACGATTCCTCTCCCTCTCTTTTATAGCCCAAGGAGGGAGGCCGTTACAACTTGTTACATCATCTTTATTCTCGGTCCTTTCGGTCAGAGATATGCCTCGATTTCCTACCTATCAAATCCATGCGACCTAGGATATTCACATCAGCCGACTTGTACCTAAATATGTACATTACTACAAAACTTGTGCCCGAGTGTAAGGCCCGGTTCGCACACATCATTCTCCGATTCCGCCTAGGGACGGTTTTCTCCACGACACCGAGTTGACAGGCTTCACAAACTTGGCCATTACAACCCCAAAATTTCGGCAATCCGAAAACAATGTTCTTCATCTGCATTTCACGAAACTGTGGGAAGTTAACGTGGTCAAACTGCTTGTGCCACAGATCGATGTCCGACTCGACCTTTTGTCCTTCGTGAATAGCGCGGTTCCGACTTGATTGGTGTCGAGGATGAAGATCCTCCCTTCACGGCGCCCTTGCGTGATAACTTGACCTTCATCTTCGATGTAGCACCCGAGGTGCATGAATCAAATTTGCAACCCCTGGTTGACGATCTGTTCGACAGACACCAGGTTCTTGGTTATTGTCGAGACGTGCAACAAGTAAGGATTCGAACCTTACACCTCCAAGTTAGGAGTCAATTGGCTTACCACTAAGCCAAGATATTTAGTTGAAATTATATTTCTATCATTGTACTTTTAGATATAAATTCTCATACATGAGAGCTAAAATGAGTGACATGGTTATCATGCACCACATATAATACATGAGCACCAAATGACAAACATGCATTTTATGCATGTCTTAAACCCTCAAATGCATGAGGGCATCTATAAAAGAGGGAATGGAAAAGATCAATGGGGGATTTTCTTGGATAAAAGAAAGCTTTGTACTTTAAATCAAAATTAATATTAAGAAGAAAATTCATTATCCTTTTGATGATATACCTTGTTCTTGAAATCTAAAGTCAAGAGTTCTTAATCTCTCTCTCAATCTAAAATCAAGCGTTCTATCTTATCTCAATCTCTCTCTCTTTCAATCTATCTTAATTCCTTTCCCGCTAAAGCTTGTGCAAACTTCGAGTCCTTCTGGTCCAGAACCCTGGCGGTTCCGCCTCGCGATCTGCGCCTAGTGACGGATCTTCACGACAATGTTGACGGAGACGAGAGAGTCGCAGATCTCCTTGATTTGAGCTGTGTAATCGGCCACAAACAAATATTTCTATCGGCGAAAATCCTCTTAAGATTCGCCCACGCTTCCTTTGGCGTCTTAGGATCCTGAATGTAGCTCAAGAGCTAGTTGCTCACACAAGACGCGAAGCAGTAAAGAACTCTGCTTGCCACTTGTTCCCAAACCGAAAAGTCTCTGTGTGTCGATTCGAGTGCTGCATCATTAGCTCCATCAACATAACTCCAGTAGCCATGACCATACAAGTATTGGTGCATCTTGTACAACCAAGATGCGTAGTTGCTCCTATTGAGCTTCTTAGTCAATAGTGAGCTTCCCATTCCTCTATCCATTTTGTTGTTTTATACTTTCCGAAAACAACAGCTTAACTTTGTCTTACCGCAAGCTTATTTGTCGGCTGTAGAGGAGTCTAAACCCTCATGCCCTGATACCATGTAAAAGAATATGTGTGCAGAAGCATATGCGTAAGGACATAGAGAGTACACGGTTCGGAAGTACGACAGTTCGGTAAAGCACAAATCACAGAGAAAGAGAGGGAGAGATAGAGAGAGATATAGAGCAGAAACACAAAACTATATTCCAAATAATTCTCTATGTTCTTTGTATTACATATTTCGTGCTCAGTAAGCACCTTATATACAAGCCTTGACTATCGGCCTGACACAAGTACTACCAGTACTTGACCACTCATAAATGAGCCTTCTACACTAACTCCCAAAACTATTCCTTACAAGGAATAACGTTCTAACGGCCTCTTGGTTTAAACACCGCCACAACCATATTTTGCGTACGGTTTTACGTACCTAGTCTACGTACTGGGTTACGTGCCCGTTTACGCACCCAATGTTGAGCTTGTCTCTCAACAGAGAAGCTAGAAGTGGCTAGGCTCAAGAACAAGGCCAGATTCGACAAGACACATCGACTACGTCGCAAGAAGATCAAAGAAGATGATTGGGTGATTGTGTATGATGTTAATAATTAGGCAATAAACTAAGGTTAATTAGCATCTAATTATGTGAATAGTTAATCATGTATGTGATTAAGCAACGAAATACTATGAGATATGTGTGTGTATGTGTGAGGGTAAGAGTACAGAAGTTGTTGAGCGGACAAGCTCAACCGGATCCAGATCAGTATCTGGAACTAGGAGCCGGATTGGATTGTAACCCGGTAGGCCGTTAGAGGCCTACGAATCTAGCCTAGTACGTAGGCGTATTTTTGGGAGTCGGTGTCAGTCACTCATATGAGCATTGAAGTACTTGTCAGTCCTTTTAAGGACTTGTATAAAAAGTGTTCTGTAGAACATTTGTAAAGACAAAGAGCATTAGTATTATTTTTTAATTGAGTTGTGTTTTGCTCTAACTTTGTCTCTCCCATGTATCCAAGGTTCCATTAAGCCTGCATTTGTATTCTATTGTTATCCGGCTAAGCCGGTTTTGTCTTAGCTTCTACATATTTACTTTTACATGGTATCAGAGGGCGAGGGTTGAGAACCTTTGCAGCTGACGAGCGATTTCCGAAGACAAACCCTAACACCCAGTAGAGAACAGAAAACAAAGGTTAGAATGGACAGAGGAATGGCTAGCTTGCTCTCGACGGAGAAGCTCGACAGATCCAACTACGCATCTTGGTCATACAAGATGCACCAATACCTGCTCGAGCATGGCTACTGGAGTTATGTCGACGGAGATAATGATTCGGCGCCTAATGCGGCACACACGGACTTCCCGATATGGGAACAAGCGGCAAACATAGTTATGTACTGCTTTGTGTCCAGTGTCGGCGATCAGCTATTGAGCCATATCCAGGACGCCAAGATGTCGAAGGAAACTTGGGGAAACCTGAAGAAGGTCTTCGCTGCAAGCACCAGGGCCCGGAAGCTGCAACTCTAACAGGAGTTGAGCAATGTCCGATAGAAGGACATGTCGGTTGCTGACTATACGGCCTGGATCAAAAACATCTGCGACTCACTTGCCTCTATCAACGTAACCATCAAGGAAGATGAGATGGTGCAAGTTTGTCTCGGAGGACGGGCGTCAAAGTTCGAAGCATTCAAGATGACGGTCTGTACAAGGGAGAATACGCCCTCGTTTTTTGACTCATTAGCTTTGATTCACCTCTTTAAACTTTAGAATCTGATATCATACGTGGAAGGTATGAGCTTTTTAATGTAGGCGATCATGATTTGAAGCAAGAAAATACCTCATTCTTTGCTTTCATAGGATACACCCATGTATGGCGAGTAGCATCATCAATGAACAAGTTGGAGTCTTCATAGGACCGCACACATCACGATGCATTTTTCCAAGAATGCAACCTTCACATGCATGTTTTTCAATGGACTCAAGTGTAGGCAACCCAATAACCATATCCTTCTTTTGCAAGTGGAGCAAATTGTTGAAGTTCAAGTGACCAAATTGAGCATGCCAAAGCTCCATTTCAGCCAAGGAAGAAGTATGGACCGCCAAGGCATTTAGAGCAGCCCTCTTTTATGTATCCAAGGGATACAAGCCATTGCATAATGTAAAGAATCAATGGTGATTCTTGTGTAGCGGAATAGGTGTGAACTATGTGTGTGTGTGTATAAGAGAGAGAGAGTGAGTGAGAGATACAAGGAGTAAAAACACAGAGTATACGCAAGGGTAAGTATATTCACAAAGGAGAAAGACTCAACATCATACAAAGAGGGAGGAGGGTGCTTTATATAGTCACCCTCTCTCTTCATTAACTACACGACTCATGGAGCATGGGGAATGTGAAAGCTCATAAGTTATGTGTCATAGAATATGATTCTATGATTCATACTAAATGCTAGAATACAAAGTGGTGACTTAATGGTGACTCCTGACCGTTGGAGTGTCTATTCACTCTCAAGGTGAGTTCACACACTAGAACAAGTTGAGCTTGATTCTCAACACGCCCCCTCAAGCTCAAGTCGGGTCAGTTTCATACGGTATCTGAAATCCGCTTCGAGTCGCATTCCGGAGTCCGTGTCGACTCGCGTTGACTCGCCTTTATGCGGAGTTGCAGAATCCGTGTTCCAGCTTGCGTTGGGCGTAGTTGCGAAGTCTGTGCTTCAGCTTGCGTCTTTCTTCGTGGCTTTGCGCGGTAGATCAGCTCTTCGCGGCGTTGCGTAATGTGCGCGGTTTGGCGTAATGTCTTCAGTACTCCCCCTCAAGCTTGGCAGGTCAGGGATCATCAAGCCGAGATCGGTCATGAATTGCCATAGCTTGTCGGCCCCTAATGCTTTAGTGAAGATGTTGGCCATTTGAAGATTGGTGCTAATGTGTTGTAGGTCGACATCGCCAGCTAGAACACGCTCTCGGATGAAGTGATAGTGCACTTCGATGTGCTTTGTCCGCGCTTGGAACACCGGGTTCCGAGCCAAATACATACTGCTCATGTTGTCACAGTAAAGGGGAGCCGGATCCTTGATGGGTACGCCCAGATCCTTCAAAATCCTCTTGAGCCATACTGCTTCACACGCAGCTACGGCTGCGCCCTTGTAATCTGCCTCTGTACTCGAAAGAGCGACGGTAGGCGGCTTCTTGCTACTCCAGGATATTGCTCTACTGCCGAGGGAGAAAACAAATCCAGAGGTTGATCTTCTATCTGCTTTGTAGCCGGTCCAATCGGCGTCTGTGTACCCCTCAAGTCGTATTGGGATCGCGGTCTTGTAGAGGATGCCGCAATCCATTGTGCCGCTCACATAGCGTAGAACTCGCTTAGCGCAATCCAAGTGAGTATCACACGGTGTTTGCATGAATTGGCTAAGGAGACCGACCAGATAACTGAGATCGGGTCAGTGATCGTGAGGTAGATGAGACTCCCGATGAGTTGCCGATATTGAGTTGGCTCCCGATGATGGATACGCCCAGATCCTTCAAAATCCTCTTGAGCCATACGGCTTCATACGCAGATACGGCTACGCCCCTATATTCCGGCTCTGTGCTCGAAAGAGCGACGGTCGGTTGCTTTTTGTTGCTCTAGGATATTGCTCCGCTGCCGAGGGAGAAAACCAATCCGCAGGTTGATCTTCTATCGGCTTTGTAGCTGGCCCAATCGGCGTTTGTGTACCCCTCGAGTCGTATTAGCATCGTGGTCTTGTAGAGGATGCCACAGTCCATTGAGCCGCTCACGTATCGTAGAACTCGCTTAGCGCAATCCAAGTGAGTATCAAGCGGTGTCGTGAAGAAAACCGACCATAGGCGGAATCAGAGAAAAGGGCGCATGGACCGGCTCTTACACGGATGGACGCGTGAATTGAGATTTTGAGATTTTGTACATGATTCATAAATGGATCGACTGATGTAAATACTAAGTAGTACACATTTATTAGGGGATTGTGCGTATCTTTGTCAAAAGGGACAGGGAATAAAGTGATTTGACTAGGGAGAAAGGGGGCACCCCCCCTTTTTGCGAACGATTTAAGGAGGGAGAGAAGGAAGATAGAGATATCACGCGTTGGCGAGGACGAAGTGCTGCTGCAGAACCGAGTGCCAAGCTCTCTCTCCTCCAATCGTCGTTCTCTGCGGGTGTCGGGAGTTTATTGCCTCTGCTTCGTGGACAGCCCGTGTGCTTCCGGCAGAGTCTCTCTCTTGCCTTTTCCCCTTTGTTTCTTCGAGTCGTGTGGCTGTCGTCGATGTGCGTGAGTAGGACCCCGTGTCGGGTCCATTACCGGGTGGCCGGTTGTAACCGTTAGAGTTTGCAATCTCTGAATATTGTAATCTACTGTTACTGCAATTAAGTGTGCCGTTTGTTTCTCTTTCCTTCTTTCTGTTGCGTGTCTACAAGACTTCTCTCTCTCTCTCTCTCTCTCTCTCTCTCTCTCTCTCTCTCTCTCTCGCTCCTCGGTTCAAGGCCCTCGTGCTCCCGCCTCTTTCTACACGTGAACGCAAAACTTCGTGACATATTTGGTGAACCTGACATGAACAGGGCGGCAAAAGGAGTCGAAAGATGAGGGGATCGAAGCTAGTAGAGGCAATGGCCGTAGCCGTCGACCGGCTGGTAAGCGCTTGTGACGGGACAGGTACCCTCGACAAAGCCATCGAATCGATCGTCGGCACTATAGGCCGGTTCGGAGGGAAAGACGCCACAAGTTATTTGGAGGCTTACTGGGCCGAAATGATCATGAGGGATATCCTGGTGGACAGGCGGTTGTCCGGATTTCCTCGGGTGGTGACTCCGAGCATCCACGCGGAGGTGCTCGAGGTGTTGGTCGGGTGGCAGACTTGGGAGGAGTTCGAGCTGCAGCTCCTCAAGAAGTACGGGTTTGACGACTCGCTTCGGCTATCGAGGCGGGACTTCATGGCGTGGGTGGAAAGCCCCGGAAAAGGGAGGAACACGTTGGCGCTCCCCTTGGAGTTCGAAAAATGGTTCGCGCGGCTGTCGACGTTGGACCGAACCGTGCTCAAAACGAGTCGGGTACTACTGTTTGTCAAGTCGGTGGACGCGCTCGACAAGGAAAAGGTGGGTCCCCTATTGGAAACGGACGAAGGGCTCACCGCGGACTGGGCCATGGTAAAATGGGTTTGCAGCCGTTTCGACAAACGGCGCGAATGGAGAGACGAAAGCTCGTCTGGGTCGGGGCCGGTCCTGGCGAGGAGGCTCGAGGAGCCGATATCGGTGCCAGCCGGTAGGAAGCAAGAGACCCGAATTTGGCTGGAGTCGGGGTCGGCATTGAACGACGTGGTCAGAGGCCCATCCGGAGGAGCGGCTTCGGAGGAGTTGAAATAGATGGTGCGCGACCTACAGATCGCACAGGCACGGAGAGACAGCGGCGAACATCCTCGCGACCGGAGGCCGCCGGCTAGGCAGCGGTGCATGTGGTGTGACGTGATCGGTCACATTCGGAAGGATTGCACGGATTTTGCTGACGCGCTCAGGACCAACGTCATGTACCTCTGGAACAGGCGGGTGCACGCGAGTGAGACCCGGAGAGCCCTAGAACTGAATACGGGGCGCAGCGGAATGAAGAGGTTGATGGAAGAGGCCGCGGCACGGCATGTAGAAACCGTTACCTATTCAGTGTCGGCGGGAATCCGGGTCGGGGGTGACGATGTCGTGTGGTTTTTCACACACAATATGAAAACTAGTAAAATAATTATTTAATATTAGCTTAATGTATTCATATAGATAGGTGTCTTCAAGAGTTTCATAGCGTATTTTACTACGCATGAAACGGATAAACAAGTATCAAGTTATATGAGTGTGAAGTTTGAAGAAGAAGAAAGAAAAGACAAAACTGTGAGATATCCCACATAGATAGGACAACATTGGAACCCAGGATATATAAGGGAAACCAAAATATAATCATTCTATCAATGTGTAGAACACAGAATGTTCAAGGTGACTTGGGCTACATTGTGTGGTGTGCACGTTTCGAGCATACGCACGTACGCACGGTCGTGGTTATGGTTTGGGCGTATGCGCGTGTGTGCATATGCGCGTGTGTGTGTATGCACGGTTGTGTTAACGCTTCGGGCATATGTGCGTGTGCATGGCCACGTGGACATCTTCGGATGTGCGCGCGTGTAACGCTTTGGGCGTGTGTGCGTATGCGCGTGTGTGTGTATGCACGGTTGTGTTAACGCTTCGGGCGTATGCGCGTGTGCATGGCCACGTGGACATCTTCGGATGTGCCCGCGTGTGCAAGTTACGGGCGTACGCATGCACATGCGCGCGGATGTGTACATTGCAGCGTAGTTGGGACTTTTTGCATGCAGACGCGTGTCTCCGAATGAGCGCGCGGATGCGTACAGGACGCGGTCGGGACGTGCACATGCGTGGATGCGTACACTACGCGGTCGAGACTTTTGCGCGCGGATGCGTCTACGGTTTGGTTGCGAAGCACGTACGGATTGCGCACGGGCTAAACTTTATGGATGATTGGGTCATTTGGCCGAATTATACGGACAATCGCATGCAACCAAAAGCCAAGGCCATGCAACTAAAAGTAAAAGGCATGCAGCTAAAAATGGAAGCATGCAACTAAAAGTAGAGGCCATGCAACTAAAAATAGAGGCCATACAACTAAAAGTGGGCATGCAAAGTAACATTGGGGAGGGAGGATCAACGAAGAGCTGGATATATGTCCCATTTTTTACCTACTAGTTTTTTTTTTTTCCCTTCTTCCTTCTTCTTCCCTCGGGGTTTTCGAGAAATAAATTATCTCACATATTGATATCAAACTCCTAGTTTTGGGGACTCGATTTTTATTGTAAAGAATTATCTCTCGTATTCATATCAGACCACTCCTTGCATGGTTGTTGGCTCCTTTCTTTGAAAAATGAATCTCTCATTTCCATACCCAACCCATTGTCTCTCCCACTTGTCTTATGCTTAAAACTTGCTTGTGTTGTACATGTTGCTCTAAATCCTTCTAGTTCAGAACCCCGACGGTTCCGTCTCACGATCCGCACATAGTGACGGATTTTTGTGACATAATTAAGTGGTGAACCCGACGTGAAAGAGGCGGTAGGAAGGATATCAAGTGCACAATGGCTTCAACAAGCGGAACTCAAGGAGAGGAATTAACGAAAGGTATGGTGTCCGTAGTGGAATACATGCTGAAGGTGAGAGATCGAGAAGCTTTAATTGACAAAGTTGTTGATCGTATGGTCGAGATAGCTGGACGATTTGGTGGCAAGAACATCACGGATTTTCTTGCTACCTATCGGAACGAGATGCAACAAAGGGATGTCAACGATCTCAAACAACTTTCTAGCTTCAAACGTGTGGTGGAACCACGGATCTGCGAGCGCATCATGGAGATCCAAATTGAGCATGCAACTTGGGCGGAGTTCAAAAAGGCACTTCTCGCCGAATACATGCTTGAAGACGCATCGCGGATGACTCGACATACGCTAATGTCTTGGATCGAGAAGAAAGGGAAGAATATGTGTGCGTCTAGAGTATATGCCAAATTCGACCAAAAGGACAACCGACTTCCGAGTATTGATTAACGAGTTCTCAATGGAGATAAAGTCCTACTATTCCTAAAGGCAGTGGATGCAAAAGATCGGCGAGAATTGGGCAACTTTTTGGAGGACGAAACACAACCGAATGGCTTGGTAGCGGATTGGGCGATGGTGAAGAAGGCTTGTAGCCATCTTGACAAGCGTCGACAATGGCAAGAGGAAACTGATACGGAGAATCCACAATCATGGAGGAAGGCACCTGTGATGATTGAGTCTAACAAGCCGATCAACAATTTCGACAAGAAAGCGATGGAGGAATCTATAATCGAAGAGCTCTCCAAGAAGTTTGAAGTGGTATCGCTGGCCAACTTAGGTCGACGCGGGCCGAAGGGAAATTTGTGGTATAGATGTGTGTGGTGCGACAATTTCGAGCACTCACGAAGGGAGTGCACTGACTTGCAAGATACGATTCGCAAGAATGTCGTTTATTTGGACGGCAACATGATCCACTCGAGTGAACTTCGGAAGAGGCGGGCTGAAAAAGATCGTGGAAGAGGAAGATGCAAGGCATGTGGAAGCCATGCACTACGCCGCATCGGCAGGAATACGAGTCGGAAGAGAGAATCTAAAGACGATCAAGCCGGGAGTTGGGTTTTGGCCAATGGTATTCGAGTGTGAAATGAAAGGAAAAATAGATTTGGAGGATCTAAAACATGTTGATCGGAATGTGCGATGAGTTACCGGATGGTCGGATCCAGTTGACGATAACACAAGCTTTGCGGAGGTTGTGTGTGACAACTATGAAGCTCTTGTTGAAGAGAAGAGGAAAACAACCGGTGAAGAAGATGGCACATCAAAGCGTCATAATACAAGGAATGCAGGGAAAGAAGGACAAGCCCAACCTACGCCACGAAAAGAGATAGGAGAAACAAGTAGGAAGCTCGGTGGATCGAGCCAACCTTCTCGGATGGAAGTCGATGAATCTGTGAAGAAAGGAAAGGAACGAGTGGCGCCGACTTACAAGCTAAGGTCGGACATAGAACAAACAACCAACTTGCAGAAGGTTCTTGAGGAGTAGGTTTTAGACAGTCATGTCGACCTTACTTTGAGAGAGCTACTTGGGATCTCTAAGGAGTTCCACGATACTATCGTGGACTTGATTAAGCGGAAGCGGCAACAATCGGATGAAGAAGAGGTGAAAAAAAGTGCCATAACCATGGCAAGATCCGAAGAGGAGGAGGAAGAAGAAGTGATGGCGGACAACCATTACTCTCGGCCTCATTGGGCAAGAGCGACAACGGAGACGCCGGTGAAGATCGGAGAGAAGAAGGAGACTGTGGTAGCCTTGATTGACCATGGTTCAGAGATCAACCTCATGTCGACCGAATTCTACAAGAAAGGAAGATGGCCGATCAATACAAACCACGGATGGAAGATACGAGCGGCAACGAAGGCCACAGAAGTCACAATCGGAGATGTGGAGATGGATCCACACTTCTTCGTGCAAGACTCAGCTTCACATCCTGTCATCCTAGGACAACCATATATCACATCGTCCCGGATGGAGACTAAGGTGTTCGATAATGGAGCGGCCTTCGCGCGAGTCAAGAGCCTTGACAATCAAAGATCTGTTCAATTCCTTACGATGCGGCCTAATCATAAAAGGAACAGAGATAGCCTTGGATGCGAATCCTTGGATTTTTAGAGCGGACTATTGAAGCATGGGGCACAAATAGTCCGAGCAATCATAAGTCCCCACAAGGAAGCGAAATAAGTGGATCGCAAGGAGAAGCAACATGTGTGACACCTAGTGGCGCATGTAAACTTACACTACTCAACAAGAAGGACAAGTGTCGGATACAAGATTTTGAGAAGATGTTGAAAGAAGAAAGAATAATCAAAGAAGAAGAATTTGTGTCTCATATTCTAGAGGAAGTCTCATTTAACGACACCATCGGCGAAATCGAGGAAGTCGTGGACTTGAGCTACCCTCACGATCAAAATGTGATTTCGGTTAACTTTGTCAACATGTACACTATCATCGATGAATATCATCGAGGCATCTTGATGGAGGAAGCTAAAGTCAACACAAAATATAAAACGGTAGATAAGAAGATCAAGCCAGTTGCGGTTCTGCTACCGGAAGATAGCTAGCAGAAGATGAAAGAAGTTGCCAATGATCCGAGCTTAAGGGATCCAAAGGCAATAGGTCATGTCTTCACCAAAGAGACGAAAGGAAAGCTACAAGTTGGAAGGGAAGATTTCCTTCTCCCCGAAGAGGAGAGAATGTTCCGCGGAATGCTTGAGAGACATGGGAAAGCCTTTGCCTTCTCTCCACAAGAGATTGGATGTGCCGACCCGAAGATGATAGAGCCGATGGTGATTTTTACGGTGCCACATGTACCTTGGAACCTCAAGCCGATACCGGTTCCAAGAGCTCACATTCCAAAGTTGATTGAGCTTCTAAAGGAAAAGGTTAGGATGGGAATTCTTGAGCCATCCAATGCTCCCTACTCTAATAGATGGTTTACGGTGCCGAAGAAGAACGGGTCCTTACGCTTTATACAAGATCTCCAACCCGTCAACAAGGTGACGATCCGAAATGCCGGAATTGGTCCACGCGTGGATGAATTTGTTGAAGCCTTCGCGGGAAGATCGATCTATTCCATTGGAGATCTCTACTCGGGCTATGATCAATTTCAATTGGCCGTCGATAGTAGAGACATAACAACAATGAGGACGCTGATCGGGTTGGTAAGGATGTGCACCTTACCCCAAGGTGCAACAAATTCCGTAGCCCACATGGTGAATGCCATGAATAAAGTGTTGAGGGATTGCATCCCCGATATCACAATGCCCTTCTTAGATGACATTCCAATCAAAGGATGCTTGATGGAAGAGAAAGATGAATCGAAAGATGAAGATGGTTGCCGAAGATTCGTCATCGATCATATAAAGGATAGCGAGAAGGTGTTGCAAAAGCTTGAGGATGCGAATCTCACGCTTTTGGGAGAGAAGTCTGCATTCGGTCAACCAGAAATATTGGTAGTAGGACACTTATGTGGGTCTTATGGCCGGAAGCCATCTCCATCGAAGGTGAACGCTATTCAAGAGATGAAAGAAGAATGTGTGTCTCAAACGAAGGTGCGTAGATTCTCGAGAGCATGTGCATTCTATCACATATGGATTCCACATTATGCCCATGTCGCTGAACCATTGTATTGACTACTAAAGAAAAGGAAGAAGTTTGAATGGGAAGATGAGCATACCTACGCGATTCGAAAGCTAAAGAAACTATTATTGGAAGCTCCAACACTACGCAAAGCCGACTACACCGATGGTACCCCGATATATGTGACGGTGGATACGAGCCCAACCGGAATTGGATGGGTGATAAACCAAGAAGACAAAGAAAAGAATCGGTATGCAATCTGATTCGGTGCGAAGGTGTTAACCGAAAGACAAAGGAAGTATGCCCAAGTAAAGAGAGAGCTATGGGGAATAGTATCGGCGGTTAAAACTAATCGTGACTACCTTATAGGAACAGAGGTCATAATCGAAACCGACTGTCTACCTATTCTCGGAATGATATCCGGTTGTGCTACACCAGATATTGCTATGCTGCGATGGATTGCCTATATAAAGTCCCTCAACCCCAAGATTCGGCATATAAATGGGAAGCATAATGTGGTGGCCGATATGTTGTCAAGGGCGAGGTATGAGGGTGAAGAAGATTTGCACTCCGACGAAGAGGATGTTGGCCTAAACTTCTTTACGGTTTCTTGTGCTCAGGTGCTAGCAGTGTTCAAAGTAGAAGATTATGAGGGTGAATTCATCGAAATTGGCAAATACTTAAGCTCTTACAAAAGATGAATCATGGTCAAAGGAAGACTTCTACCAAATTAGGAAGAAGGCCTACAAGTTCTTCCTCAAAGAAGGACATCTATGGAAGTTTCCGAAGAAGAAGAATGGAACTCCACTTCGAGTGGTGTGCAAGAAACAGGATCAACAAACACTAATTGCTGAATTTCATGATAGTGTGTGGGCAGGTCATCGTGGTATATGGGCAACATTTGCAAAGCTCAAGGAGAAGTATTGGTGGCCGGGTGTTTACAAAGATTTAGCAAGCTATGTTGAAACATGTGAGCAATGCCAATTATACTCGAATATTCATCATAGGGATGAACTTCATCCAACATATCCATTATCAATGCACTATAAGTGGTTGGTAGACATAGTGGTTATGCCAATGGGATTGGGGCAAATGAAATATCTCGTGCTAGCAAGAGAGGATCTCACCAACCAAGTAGAAGGACGGGCGCTAAGGAATAAAACAACGTCGGCGGTTTGTAAGTTTCTCCTTGAAGATGTTATTTGTCGATACGGATGTGTCGGCAAAATAGTAGCCGATAGGGGAGAATTAGATGCGAATGAAGCTAAAGAGTTCTTTTCAAGAATAGGCGTCAAATTATCGCTCACCATGGCGTACAACCCGAATGCAAATGGGAAGGTGGAACGAGGACATAGTCCGATTGTAAAAGCTCTAGCAAAGGCTTGTGACGGCAAGATGGGGAATTGGCCACAATTACTACCTTATGCATTATGGGCAGATAGAACTACACATAGCATGACTACGGGATATATGCCCAATAACCAATAATGCCTATTGAGCAAAGTGTTGCTTCGTGGGCATCTTTGCCATGGCAAGAGGAAATGAGTCGGGAAGACTTGCTAGCCACGAGGATTCAACAACTAGAACGGAGGCCCGAAGATGTCGAATTGGCAATAGAACGGTTGTGCCAAGCTCGATTGAAGAACAAGGAGAATTTCGATAGAAAGCATCGTCCTCGACAAAGAAAATTTGAAGAAGGAGATTGGGTTCTTGTCTATGATAGTAGTCTCGATAATCAATATAACACTACTCGAAAGTTCGCAAAACGATGGTTTGGCCTGTATATGGTCAAGAAAATAGAAAGCAATGCAACCTATTTTTTAGCGAAGTTAGATGGAACTCGACTTGCTTTGCCAATAGCAGGGAAGAGGATCAAGATCTTTAAGAGAAGAGAGGCCCCAAATCTTGAGATCGAAGCTCTAGATGATGTATCCTCAAACATCGAGGTTGACGACGAGTAATTAAAAAAGAGGAACCTCACCACAATTGGCACATACCGGTGGATGTGCAGGTTTGGTGGGGGTGAATGTCGTGTGGTTTTCACACACAATATGAAAACTAGTAAAATAATTATTTAATATTAGATTAATGTATTCATATAGATAGGTGTCTTCAAGAGTTTCATAGCGTATTTTACTACGCATGAAACGGATAAACAAGTATCAAGCTATGTGAGTGTGAAGTTTGAAGAAGAAGAAAGAAAAGACAAAACTGTGAGATATCCCACATAGATAGGACAACATTGGAACCCAGGATATATAAGGGAAACCAAAATATAATCATTCTATCAATGTGTGGAACATAAAATGTTCAAGGTGACTTGGGCTACATTGTGTGGTGTGCACGCTTCAAGCATACACGCATATGCATTGTCGTAATTACGCTTCGGGCGTATGCGCGTATGTGCGTATACACGGTTGTGTTAATGCTTCGGGCGTATGTGCGTATGCGCGGTCATGTTAACGCTTCGGGCATATACGCGTGTGCATAGCCACGTGGACGTCTTCGGATGTACGCGCGTGTGCAAGTTTCGGGCGTACGCGTGCACGATCGCGTGGACGTTTTGGACGAGTGTGTGGATGCGTACACGCCGCAGTCAGGATGCGTACATTGCGGTGCGGTTTGGACTTTTTGCGTGCGGATGCGTGTGTGATGAGCGCGCGGATGCGTACAAGACGCGGTCGGGACGTGCGCATGCGTGGATGCGTACACTACGCGGTCGGGCTACATTGTGTGGTGTGCACGCTTCGAGCATACGCGCGTATGCATGGCCAACGTCTTCGGATGTAAGCGCGTGTGCAAGTTTCGGGCGTACGCGTGCACGATCGCGTGGACGTTTCGGACGAGTGTGTGGATGCGTGGATGCGTACATTGCGGTGCGGTTTGGACTTTTTGCGTGCGGACGCGTGTGTGATGAGCGCGCGGATGCGTACAGGACGCGGTCAAGACGTGCGCATGCGTGGATGCGTACACTACGCGGTCGGGCTACATTGTGTGGTGTGCACGCTTCGAGCATACACGCGTATGCACGGCCATGATTACGCTTCGGTCGTATGCGCGTATGTGCGCATGCACAGTTGTGTTAATGCTTCGAGCGTATGCGCGTATGTGCGTATGCACGGTCATGTTAACGCTTCGGGCGTATGCGCGTGTGCATGGCCACGTGGACGTCTTCGGATGTACGCGCGTGTGCAAGTTTCGTGCGTACGCATGCACGATCGCGTGGACGTTTCGGACGGGTGTGCGGATGCATACACGCCGCAATCAGGACGCGCGTAAGCGTGGATGCGTACATTGCGGCGCGATTGGGACTTTTTGTGTGCGGACGCATGTGTGATGAGCGCGCGCATGCGTACAGGACGCGGTCGGAACGTGCGCATGCGTGGATGCGTACACTACGCGGTCGAGACTTTTGCACGCGGACGTGTCTACGGTTTGGTTGCGACACACGTACGGATTGCGCACGGGCTAAACTTTATGGATGATTGGGTCATTTGGCCGAATTATACGGACAATCGCATGCAACCAAAAGCCAAGGCCATGCAACTAAAAGTAAAAGGCATGCATCTAAAAATGGAAGCATGCAACTAAAAGCAGAGGCCATGCAGCTAAAAATAGAGGTCATACAACTAAAAGTGGGCATGCAAAGTAAGATTGGGGAGGGAGGATCAACTAGGAGCTGGATATATGTCCCATTTTTTCCCTACTAGTTTTTTTTTTTTTTTCCCCTCTTCCTTCTTCCCTCGGGGTTTTCGAGAAACAAATTATCTCACATATTGATATCAAACTCCTAGCTTTGGGGACTTGATCTTTCTTGTAAAGAATTATCTCTCGTATTCATATCGAACCACTCCTTGCATGGTTGTTGGCTCCTTTATTTGAAAAATGAATCTCTCATTTCCATACCCAACCCATTGTAACACAATTCTGAAATTATTAAAAATCGCTTTTCTTTTGCAATAAACTAATGATTTGTCTCTCCCACTTGTCTTATGCTTAAAACTTGCTTGTGTTGTACATGTTGCTCTAAATCCTTCTAGTCCAGAATCCCGGCGGTTCCGTCTCACGATCCGTACTTAGTGACGGATTTTCGCGACAACGAGTCCCGAAAGGTGAAGGACTCCGGATTCTAGCCGCTAGTGCTAGAAGGCTTCTCCGGAGTTCAGCTGAAGAAGGAAGAGGCGGACCGCACGGAATAGCAGGTCCAGGAGGTCACCGGATGGGACGATCCGGTCGAAGAGAAAACGAGCTTCGTAGAAGCCGCTTGCCAAAACTACGAGGTTCTGGTGTAAGATAAACGGGTAGGAAAGGCCGGGGGGGGTGGGTCCCCCAAGTTAAGCACGAGCTTTGGGGTATCGTTGCAGCAGTCAAGGCCAACAAGGACTATCTGATCGAGACGGAGGTGATCATTGAGACGGACTGCCTGCCGATACTCAGCATGGTTTCCGGATGCGCGACGCCGGACCTAGCAATGCTCCGGTGGATAGCGTACATTAAGTCCCGGAACCCGGAGATACGGCACATCTCTGGAAAGGATAACACCATGGCCAACATGCTTCCGAGAGCAAGGTTCAACGACGAAGGCGGCATGGTTTCAGATGACGAAGAAGTCGGCGAGGACTTCTCGGGTCGGCTAATGTGACGACGAAGAAAGGGGACACTCCGGCGCTTAACGAATTTGACGAAAGCAGGTACGACGGGGAGTGGCTCCAAATCGGGAGGTTCCTACGGACGATGACGCCGGACACAACATGGACGAGAGAAGAGGCGAGCCGGGTACGGAAGAAGGTGTATCGATTCTTCCTGCAAGATGAGTGCATATGGAGGCACCCAAAGAAGAGAAACGGCATCCCGCTCCAAGTAGTGGCAAAGAAAGAAGAACGGGAGGAACTACTGGCGGCATTTCACGAGAGTCCCTGGGCCGGACACCGCGGAACGTGGGCCACGTTCGAGAAGCTGAAGGAGAAGTACTGGTGATCGGGGTTGTACCAAGACGTGCATCGGTTCGTAACGACTTGTGAAAGCTGTCAGATGCACTCCGTAATCCGACATCAGGACGAGCTACACCCGACTTACCCGCTTGTGGTCCATTTCAAATGGATGGTGGACTTGGTGACGATGCCGATGGGAGTAGGACAGATGCGATACCTGGTGCTTGCGCGGGAAGACTTAACGAACCAGGTGGAAGGCCATGCACTGTAGAACAAGAAAACCGCGACAGTATGCCGGTTCCTGATCGAAGAGGTAGGTATGGGTGCATCGAGAGGATCGTGGTGGACCGGGGAGAGCTGGATGCGCGGGAAGCTGAGTTGTTCGACCGGCTAGGGGTCAAACTCTCCCTCACTACAGCGTACAATCCGGTGGCGAAAGGGAAGGTAGAACGTGGGCACGGGCCGATCGTAAAGGCGTTGGTGCGTGCATGCGGAGGGCAAGTCGGGAATTGGCCGTGGCTCCTTCCTTACGCACTATGGGCAGACCAAACTACGCACAGTTCGGTGACAGGGTTTATGCCGGCAGAGCTGATGTACGGACAGAAGCCGATCATGCCGACAGAATGGACAATTTCTTCATGGGCGGCGGTAGATTGGAAGGACGAGATGAGCCGGGAGGAGTTGCTGGTGGCGCGGATTCGGCAACTCGAGCGGAGGTCGGAGGACGTGAGACGGGCAAAGGAAAAGCTACGAGCGGCAAGGAAGCGGAACAAGACCCGGTTGACCCGGACACACCGGTTGCGACCAAAGAAGATCGAGGAAGGCGACTGGGTCTTGGTATATGATAGCAGCCTCGACAATCAGCACAAGGCGGTGCGAAAGTTTTCTAGGAGGTGGTTCGGGCCCTACACGGTGACGAGCGTGAATGACAACGGCACATACCACCTCGCGGAACTCGACGGGACGCGGTTAGCAGTGCCGGTGGTCAGGAAGCAGATCGAAGCGTTCAAGAAGCGGTTCGAAGACGAGCCGGAGCCTGCGAGCGGGAGTGGCAACGATGATCAGTTCGGGCCCGGCGGAGAATCGGAGAGCGATGAGTGAAGCCGGTTTTCTTCGGTAACTACCCGTCTCTAGCGCATGCCGATGGATGCGTGGTTTGCTGGGGGTGGATGTCGTGAAGAAAACCGGCCATAGGCAGAATCAGAGAAAAGGGCGCATGGATCGGCTCTTACACGAATGGACGCGTGAATTCATATTTTGATATTTTGTACATGATTCATAAATGGATCGGCTGATGTAAATACTAAGTAGTACACATTTATTAGGGGATTGTGCGTATCTCTGTCAAAAGGGACATGGAATAAAGCGATTTGACTAGGGAGAAAGGGGGCACTCCCCCTTTTTGCGAACTATTTAAGGAGGGAGAGAAGGAAGATAAAGATATCGCGCGTTGGCGAGGACGAAGTGCTGCTGCATAACCGAGTGTCGAGCTCTCTCTCCTCCAATTGTCGTTCTCTGCGGGTGTCGGGAGTTTGTTGCCTCTGCTTCGTGGACAACCCATGTGCTTCCGGCAGAGTCTCTCTCTTGCCTTTTCCCCTTTGTTTCTTCGAGTCGTGTGGCTGTCGTCGGTGTGCGTGAGTAGGACCCCGTGTCACGTCCATTACCGGGTGGCCGGTTGTAACCGTCAGAGTTTGCAATCTCTGAATATTGTAATCTATTGTTACTGCAACTGAGTGTGCCGTTTGTTTCTTGTTGAGAATCAAGCTCAACGTGGTCTAGTGTGTGAACTCACCTTGAGAGTGAAGAGACACCTCAACGGTCAAGAGTCACCATTATGTCACCACTTTGTATTCTAGCATTTAGTATGAGTCATAGAATCATATTCTATTACACATAACTTATGAGCTTTCACATTCCCCATGCTCCATGAGCCTTGTAGTTAATGAAGAGAGAGGGTGACTACATAAAGCACCCTCCTCCCACCTTGTATATTGTTGAATCTTTCTCCTTTGTTAATATACTTTTAACCTTGCATATTCTCTGTGTATTCCTCCTTGTCTCTCTCACTCACTCTCTCTCTCTCTCTCTCTCATACACACACAGTTAACACCTATTCCGATTCACCAAAATCCATCTCTTGATTCTTTACATGGTATGAGAGCGATTTGGTAGCTCGATCTAGCCCATTCGCCTCATCGTGATCGTGTGTTGTGCTCTACGCCGACGACCAAGAACTGGCTCATAGCTATCGTAGCTTCGCTACATAGCTCGCATTCAAAGAGAGAAGAAGAAGAAGAAGAATCGACATAATGAATACTCAAATGGGGAGCGCTCTCCCTACCGAGAAGTTGGATCAAAACAACTTCGTATCTTGGGAGTACAAGATGCACCAATACCTTGTCGGACAAGGCTATTGGAGCTACATCAAAGGAGCACATGAAGACCGACCCGTCGAGGCGGCTCCCAGATACGCGACATGGGAGCAAGCCGCAAGCCGCGTGCTGTATTGTTTGGCGACATGTGTTCACAACCACATGCTCGGCTACATTCGAGAAGCCAAGACGCCAAAGGAAGCATGGGAAAATCTACGAAAGATTTTCGCCGCCAACACAACCGCGAGGAAGCTTCAACTCCGCCAAGAGTTGAACAACATTCAACAAAGGGACATGTCCATCACGACATACACCTTGAAAATCAAGGAGCTTTGCGACTCGCTCGGCTCAATAAGCGTAAGTATAGATGATGATGAGATGGTGCAAATATGCCTCGGTGGCCTCGCACCACGGTTCGGCGCGATGCGAACCGCCGTTCTAGCACGGGACAAATCTCCCTCCTTCTTCGAGCTCCAATCAATGCTATTGGTTGAAGAAAACCACGTGCATACACGGAGCAATGAGTCGGAAGGCCACATGCTCTACACGCACTCTAATGGAGGAAGAGGACGCGGAAGAGCGAGAGGCCGATTCGGCCAAGGACAAGGCGGACAAGGTCCGACCTACGACAACAACTCCCAATTTTGGCTGCAAAACGGAGGCCAACGAGGAACATTACCAAGAAGGGGGAGCTTCCACTCCGGCCCGAGCCGTCAAAACCACCCGAATGCGGATATTGCGGAAAGCTCGGCCACCACGAAGAAGAGTGCCGAAAGAAGATGCGTGAATCGGCTTCCACAAGCCGACAACTCACGAATTACACGCACAATTCCGACTATGAAGAGTATAGCGGAATGTACGGGCACAACTCTGACTACGAGGATCGTGGCGGAATGTACGCATACAACTCCGACCGTGGCGGAATGTTCATGATGAAACATAGAGCAAACTCTATGTTGGCCTCTACTGCAACTAGTGCCATCAATCCGGAGGACGTATGGTTTGTTGACTCCGGAGCCTCAAACCATGTGACATCCCACAAAGAATAGTTTCTTGAACTTCGAGAGCCGGAGCGACCCGGTTATGTCGAAACCGGAGATGACACTACGCACCCGATTCGGCACATCGCCAATGTTCCGTTCGGCGAAAGAGGTAAGCTAACATACATTAAAAATGTCTTGCATGTTCCCACCATCACAAAGAATTTGGTCTAAGTCGGCCAAATGGTTGAGCAAGGGATGCAAGTACGATTCGACCAAGAAGGGTGCTTCATCGAAAAAGAAGGCCGAATCATCGCACGCGGAAGAAGAGAGGGCAGGATGTTCAGTCTCGATTCGCACGAGATGAAATCCGCCATGTTCGCGAAAAGCACGAAAGCCGACTCCGACATAGAGCTATGGCATAAGCGAATCGGCCACATCAATCTCAACAAACTCAAAGCAATGAAATCGAAAGGAGTCGTCATCGGACTCCCGACATTCAAAGAGAAGGAGATTGAAGGTGTATGCGAAGCATGACAATTCGGCAACCAACACCGACACCCATTTCCGAAGGAGCGGCATGTGAGCAAAGATGCACTCAACGTAATTCATTCCGATGTATGGGGTCCGGCTCAAACGGCGACATTCAGCGGATGCCGATATTACGTGCTCTTCATCGACGACTTTTCTAGGCACACTTGGATCTATCCGATGTGGCAAAAGAGCGAAGTGTTCGGACACTTCCAAAAGTTCAAGAATGAAGTCGAGAAAGCCATGGGCCTACATGTACGATGCCTTCGATCGGATGGCGGCAAGGAGTACTTCTCGGACGATTTCACAGTGCATCTCCGAAAGGAAGGAATTCGGCGAGAATTCACTTGCCGACACACTCCGCAACAAAACGGAGTAGCCGAGTGCAAAAATCGGCACATCCTCGAAGTAGCGCGGGCCATGATGAACGAGAAGCATATGCCCAAGTCATATTGGGCCGAAGCTGCAAATACAGTCGTCTACCTAATGAACCGGTGCACAACATCCGGCGTGCACGAGGTCACTCCGCACGAAAAATACTTCGGAAGGAAACCGGACTTATCGCATATCCGGATATTCAGCGCGATAGCGTACGTGCACATCCCCGACGAGAAGCGACCCGAAGTCGGAGAAATGTATCCTCGTAGGATACTCACTTGAACAAAAGGGGTACAAGTGCTATAACTCCTCAACTCGAAAATCTCGAGTAAGTCGAGACGTCATTTTTGACGAGTCTGCATCCTGGTACGCACCAGAGACAACTTCACCTCCGCTTGACCCAGAATTTGCCGAACAAGAGATCGAGGATGAAGATCGCCCTACGCGCATGATCGAAGAAAGTCCGATCACGACTCGCCTGAGCGGACCACAAGAGCCTTTGAGCGATCAAAGCACATCACGGCCTAGCCCGAAGATGGACAAAGGCAAGGCGAAAATGGCGGAATATGAAGACGATCGCCCCGACGACGATGAATCGACTGACTCACTCGACAGTGAGTTCGGCGGCTTCGATGTACCAATCAGAGCAAAGAAAGCCCTCATCTCTGAAAATGAAAAGCTATGCCGATCCACTCATGAAAAGAACCTCGTAAGCCGATTTGGTTACAATGATTATATGGCGTACCATTACGCCTTTATGATGAAGGTAGCGACAGTACGGGAGCCACGATGGATCGAAGCAATGAACGAAGAGATGCAGGCACTACGCAAGAACAAGACGTCGGATCTCGTTCCCACCTCACCACACAAAAAGGCGATCGGATGCAGATGGATCTACAAGGTGAAGTACAACGTCGATGGCTCCGTAAACCGCTACAAAGCTCGACTCGTAGCGAAAGGATACGCTTAGATGCATGGCGTTGATTGCGAAGAGACCTTTGCCCCGGTGGCAAAGATGACAACGGTGCGGACCGTAATTGCGCTTGCCGCGGCGAAACGGTGGCACCTCCATCAAATGGACGTCAAGAACACCTTTCTACAAGGCGAATTAGAAGACGAGGTGTACATGATACAACCACCCGGCTTCAACTCGAGCACCCATCCGAAAGCTATTTGCCGACTCAAGAAGCCTCTCTACGGCCTCAAGCAAGCACCGCGTGCTTGACATTCGAAGATAACGCAATATCTTCATCAAATCGGCTTCCGTATGTCAAAATCGGACAACTCCCTCTACATACGAGGCGATTCCGCAAGTCCGATCGTCATCATCTTATATGTGGATGACCTAGTCATTGGAGGTGAGCATCTCGTCGTAATCAATAAGGTCAAATTCCTCCTTTCCGACAAGTTCAAGATGACGAACATGAAGGAGCTCTACTACTTCCTCGGCATCGAGGTAATTCGGACTCCGGCCGGAATCATGATCTCTCAATGGCACTACATCCTCACCTTGAGGGTGAAGAGACACCTCAACGGTCAAGAGTCACCATTATGTCACCACTTTGTATTCTAGCATTTAGTATGAGTCATAGAATCATATTCTATGACACATAACTTATGAGCTTTCACATTCCCCATTCTCCATGAGCCTTGTAGTTAATGAAGAGAGAGGGTGACTACATAAAGCACCCTCCTCCCACCTTGTATATTGTTGAGTCTTTCTCCTTTGTTAATATACTTTTAACCTTGTGTATTCTCTGTGTATTACTCCTTGTCTCTCTCTCACTCTCTCTCTCTCTCTCTCGCTCTCTCTCTCATACACACACAGTTCACACCTGTTCCACTTCACCAGAATCCATATCTTGATTCTTTACATTTCTCTTTCCTTCTTTCTCTTGCGTGTCTGCAAGACTTCTCTCTCTCTCTCTCTCTCTCTCTCTCTCTCCTCGGTTCAAGGCCCCCGTGGTCCCGCCTCTTTCTACATGCGAACGCGAAACTTCGCGATAGCGGTGTTTGCATGAATTGGCTAAGGAGACCGACCAGATAACTGAGATCAGGTCGAGTGATCATGAGGTAGATGAGACTCCCGATGAGTTGCCGATACTGACTCGTCTCACACGCTTTGGTGCCGGAGTTCACATCTAGTTTGAGATTGTGATCCAGCGGGGTTGCCACGGATTTGCACTCAACCATTCCAAACCTGTATAACAAGTTGAGGATGTAGTGCCGTTGAGAGATCATGATTCCGGCCGGAGTCCGAATTGCCTCGATGCCGAGGAAGTAGTGGAGCTCCTTCATGTCCGTCATCTCGAACTTGTCGGAAAGGAGGAATTTGACCTTATTGATTTCGACGAGATGCTCACCTCCAATGACTAGGTCATCCACATATAAGATGATGGCGATCGGACTTGCGGAATCGCTTCGTATGTAGACGGAGTTGTCCGATTTTGACATACGGAAGCCGATTTGATGAAGATATTGCGTTATCTTCGAATGCCAAGCACACGGTGCTTGCTTGAGGCCGTAGAGAGGCTTCTTGAGTCGGCATACAGCTTTCGGATGGGTGCTCGAGTTGAAGTCGGGTGGTTGTATCATGTACACCTCCTCTTCTAATTCGCCTTGTAGAAAGGCGTTCTTGACGTCCATTTGATGGAGGTGCCACCGTTTCGCCGCGGCAAGCGCAATTACGGTCCACACCGTTGTCATCTTTGCCACCAGGGCAAAGGTCTCCTCGTAGTCCACTCTGTGTCATGAACAGTACTGAGACAGAGAAGGAATTAGTACTAAACGAAGGATTAGTACTATGAGAGGTGTGGAACTTCTTCGAGAGAAGGAAGAAGTGAGCGAGACAGAGAGAAAGAGAGAGAGAGAGAGAGAGAGAGAGTGAGTGATGATAAGAAAGATATTTATTATATGAAGAGAATATACAACGGTGGCTAAAAGGCTTAAGACTGGCGTTGAACCAATTTGGTTCAACATAATGCCTAGTGCCCTCTTTTATAGTGTTTTCAGGAGTAATCCTGAAGCTTCTAGAATGTTCCAGAGAAATCTGGAATATACACTAATTTCCTATAATAAAATGTAAATGAAAATAATATCCTACGTATTACAATAGATGTTCTAATGGTCAAGAGCTCGACCCATATAACCTAAGGTCATGGGTTCGAGTCTTGCCATATCATGACACTATCCCCCCTTTAAAACGACGAGTGTCACGAGTCGTCTTGGATTGAGGACTCGGTTTGTGTGGATATTGACGATGGAAGTCTTCAAGAAGAGCACGAGCATTGGTTACATTCTCGATCGGTTCCCAAGTACGTTCGCTGGGACTATAGCCTAGCCAATCGACTAGATAGTAGAGCTTGTTGCGAACAATCTTGGAATCAAGAATGGCGGCAACCTCGTACTCCGGCCCATCTTCAAGCTCGATCGGGGGTGGAGGTTGGATAAGACGTTCTGGGATGGTGCTCTCGTGGTAGGGTTCGAAGAGAGAACTATGAAACACCGGATGTATCCGAAGTTGAGGAGGTAGATCGAGACGAAAAGCAACATCATTAATCTTTCCAATAATACGGAAAGGACCTAATCGCCGATAATCCAACTTCTCACATGGGCGAGTAGTCTTGATGTGTCGTCGTAGCAACCACACCCGATCTCCAATATTAAAACTAGATGGAAGTCGATGACGATCCGCGTAGACCTTGTGTGTTTGTTGAGCTTGTTGGAGATGAGTAGATAAATCCGCTTGTATCTTGCGTAACCGCTCCAAACGATCCTCCGCGCACGGATTTGTGGACACCTCTGGGGTTTCAAGTACACTCCACCGGGGGTGACATCCCGTATAAGCATAAAATGGCGTAACTTTAGTGGATGCGTGGATAGAGTTGTTATAGGCAAATTCGGTGAAGTGGAGAATATCTGTCCAGTCGTCCTGATGATAGCTGAGAAAGCACCGCAGATACTGCTCCAACGTTTGATTTGTTCGTTCAGCTTGGCCGTCAGTTTGTGGGTGGTAGCCGGAAGAGAGGTTACAAGTGACCTTGAGCATGTTAAAAAGGTGCTTCCAGAATTTTGACACGAACTGGGGTCCACGGTCGCTGATGATACTATTGGGGAGTCCATGATGCCGACATACTTCACGCATGACAATTTCGGCAGTGTCTTCACTGGAGATCTCCTTAGTACATGGCAAGAAATGAGCCATCTTCGTATATCGATCGACCACCGTTAGAATCGCATTGAACCCCTTAGAGACTGGAAGATCTGTGATGAAGTCTAGAGCAATGGATTGCCACGGCTTGCTTGGAATTGATAATGGTTCTAATAAACCATATGGATGATGCCTTGGCATTTTCGCTCTGCAACATGTATCACAAGTCCGAACAAAATCCTCGACAAATTGTCGCATACAGGGCCACCAGAATGATCGTTGTACTAAATGTAATGTTTTAGTACTACCAAAATGCCCAGCTGTATATGTGTCATGACAGTTTTGTACTACTCGAAGGCGGCAAGAACCATTAGGAACATACAAAAGTTCTTTAAAGAAGAGTAATCCATCATGGTATTTGAATTGCCGATAGTCCGTACCTGGTGGTTGCGACTGTGAACACGACGCTCGAGAGGGATCAATTTGTGCTAGTATAGCTTGGGCGAACGCATCTGTCTTCAAGTCTTCACGTATGGTATCGATAACGCGGGAATCCATAGGCATGTCAAAGATTTGTGTTGCTTGTAATCGTGCCGGTCCCAAGATGACTTGTTTTTGGTTATCGAAAGCTGGCTCGCCGGGACGGGGTGCTAGATACGAACGCCGTGATAATGCATCTGCCTTCCCTTGGTGCCTCCCCGGACGATATGTAATTTTGAAGTCGAAACGCGTGAGGAAGTGGGCCCACCGAGCTTGACGTCGATTCAACACACGAGCATCCTGAAAGTAGGCAAGATTCTTGTGGTCACTAAATACGGTGACTGGATGAGAGGATCCCTCCAAAAAATGCCTCCATTGCATAAAAGAATCCACTATTGCCAATAGCTCCTTATCATGGATTTCGTAGTTGATTTCGGCGGCATCAAACTTGCGTGAGTGAAAAGCCACAGGATGTAGCTTTTCATCATTCCCCTGTTGTGACAGAATGCTCCCCAATGCAAAATCCGATGCGTCAGCTTCGATAATGAATGGTTTCTCCGGATCGACATGAGCTAGAATTGGAGCCGATGTAAATGCTTTTTTAAGACTCTCGAAAGCCATGTCCGTTTCTTCAGACCAGGTGAACGGTTGTCCCTTCCTGGTAAGTTGTGTGAGAGGTAGAACGATCTTTGAGTAATCCTGTATGAACTTCCGGTAAAAATTGGCAAAGCCTAAGAAGCATTGCACATCCCGTACAGAACGCGGAGTCTGCCATTCTACCACCGTTCTGACCTTAGCTGGGTCCATGGAGATGCCTTCTGACGAAATGATGTAGCCGAGAAATTCCACTTGGTTGCACCCGAAACTACATTTTTCTAGCTTTGCATACAGACCATGTTCTCGAAGTCGTTTTAGTACTAATAGTACATGAGAATCATGTTCTTCTTGGGTCTTTGAATAAACCAGTAGATCATCCAAATAGATGATCAAACAATCATCCAATAGATCTCGGAATATATCATTAGCCATGTGCTGGAAGACTGCCGGCGCATTAGTGAGGCCGAACGGCATGACAGTATACTCGAAGTGCCCATATCTGGTGCGAAACGCGGTCTTCCATTCGTCTCCTGGTCGGATCCGTACGAGGTTATATGCTCCCCGTAAGTCGATCTTCGTGAAGAACCTGGCACCATTGATCCGTTCTAAAAGACTTGAGATAAGGGGAAGAGCATACCTATTCCTGATTGTAACCTTATTCAAGCCACGGTAATCTACAACGAGACGAAGCGATCCATCTTTTTTCTTGACGAAGAAAATGGGCGCACCGGCTGGAGATTTCGAATGCCGAATGAAACCATTTTCCAAATTCTCCTCTATATAGGCCCGAAGGACTTCCAGCTTGGTTGGTGACAAATTGTAGATCGGTCCCCATGGCGGCTCTTTTCCCGGTTGTAAATCGATGGGGCAATCGTACGGTCGATGATGAGGAAGTGTGTTGGCTTGTACTTTATCGAACACATCGGTGTAATGGCGATACTTCTCGGGAAGTTGAACGGTGGATTCTTCTTTAGTGGTGTTGGAGGGGTTTACTGATATTGCAAAGAGGAACATTTCCTCCTTGTGCCCTTCTTTACGCAACTGACGTAGCGAAATGGTTGCCATCTTCTGAGTTGACCCTTGGGTTTGTCGACACCGGATTTCTCTTGTTCTCCAATCTATGTCAGGGTTATGTAACTCGAACCACGGTAGTCCTAAAACTATAGGATGTTCTGGGATACTAATAATATTAAATGATACTACACATACTAAGTTATCTAGGACAATATTAATGGGCTCTGACTCTTCTAGGATATTTCCGGAAGCAATGGGACGTCCATCAATGACTACTACAGAGGCTGGACACTGGAGTTTTCTTAGGGATATCTTATGAGCTTGAGCAAATTTCTTATCCATAAAGCAAGAGTTAGCTCCGGAATCTAGGAGTGCTAGGACATGTACTGGAGGGGTACTTTTAGTACTAACTATTACTTGGGCTACGAACACATCACTAACTTGCTTAGAGGGAATGGAACCACTAATGGGCTGCACAGATCTAGGGCTGTCCAACCAAACGGCTCCTATTTTGGCTGGACTTAGTCGTTTAACTCTTCTTCTAACTGACTAAGGACATCAAATTTGTTTGCTAGATCTGGGATATTAGTACTATTAGGACTATCAGATATCCCTACTGAAATAGGTTCGGATTTAGTACAATTAGAACTAGCGACTATTTGGTTTACCTGTCTTCTTGGCCTATGGGGGCAATTTATTTCGATATGTCCTGGTCCACCGCAGTAAAGACATAGTCGATTTGTACGGCGTCGCTGCTTTTCTTCTTCGGATAACGGCCCTCGACGACGTGTAGTGTCAATCTCCATCGGAGTCGGAGTATTCGCTGGAGACGCATTATATGACTCCCTCGAAAAAGGTCTTGCTACCACTGAGGCGTAGGTGGCTCTGATCTTGCCCTCGGCATCTGTAGCTGTCGTTCCGAACGTCGCTCAAAGAGGCGGTTGTCACATCTCACCGCGCGACTGATTGCTTCTGTTAAGGACTTTGGCTCTTCGGGGAAGGTCAAGAGTAAATCCTTGACGTCGTTGCGTAAACCATAACGGAATTGCTCCATCAACGCTTGATCATCCCAAGGGATATCGGCGGCGAGTAGGCGAAAATCTGCAGCGTATGCGGAGGCTGGACGGTCACCTTGGCGTAATCGCCGGATTTTGTTGATTGCGGTCCTAATGCTGTCAGTATCTCCGAAACATGCTTTAAACTCACCTAGAAACTCTTCAAAATTGTTGAGTAACGGAGATTCCTTTTCTAATAGTGGAGCGAACCATGACAACGCTGAGCCACTTAACAAAGTGCCTACTAAACCCACTCGTGATGCATCGGTGGGATATCGGGAAGGATGCATTTGAATAACTAATCGTACCTGGTTAAGGAACCCTCTAAACTGCGATCGCGTTCCATCGAACTTCGTGGGAAGGCCAATCTTAGGTTCTTTATGAATCCCTTGTGTTTCGGGCCCATGTTGTTGCATCGCTACGATGGTGGCTTCGAGTTGTTGCACGCGTAACGCAAGTTCCCCATGTTGTTGTTGCGTTTGCTGCTTTTCTAAGGAGATTTGCTGAAGATCCCCCAGCAACCGTTGGTTTTCTTGTTCCAAAGCATGGAACTTCTCCTTCAAGCATTGGAATTCCGAGAAAACAGAGTGATATTCTTCAGCGCTAACAGTGGCCATGGGATGAAAGAAAAGAGGAATAAAAGATTAGTAGGAAATGAGAGAGACAGAAGGTAGGCAAATTGGTTCAAACTGTCATGAACAGTACTGAGACAGAGAAGGAATTAGTACTAAACGAAGGATTAGTACTATGAGAGGTGTGGAACTTCTTCGAGAGAAGGAAGAAGTGAGCGAGACAGAGAGAAAGAGAGAGAGAGAGAGAGAGAGAGAGAGTGATGATAAGAAAGATATTTATTATATGAAGAGAATATACAACGGTGGCTAAAAGGCTTAAGACTGGCGTTGAACCAATTTGGTTCAACATAATGCCTAGTGCCCTCTTTTATAGTGTTTTCAGGAGTAATCCTGAAGCTTCTAGAATGTTCCAGAGAAATCTGGAATATACACTAATTTCCTATAATAAAATGTAAATGAAAATAATATCCTATGTATTACAATAGATGTTCTAATGGTCAAGAGCTCGACCCATATAACCGAAGGTCATGGGTTCGAGTCTTGCCATATCATGACACTCTGTGCGTTTGGGCGTAGCCTTTCGCTACGAGTCGCACTTTGTAGCACTTAACGGAACCGTCGGCGTTGTGCTTCACTTTGTAAATCCATCTGCATCTGATCGCCTTTTTGTGTGGTGAGGTGGGAACGAGATCCCACGTCTCATTCTTGCGTAGTGCATGCATCTCCTCGTTCATGGCTTCGATCCATCGCGGATCCTTGGCTACTTCGGAAAATGTTTCCGACTCGCGTACTGTCACCACCTTCATCATAAAGGCATAGTGATATGCCATGTAGTCGTTGTAGCCGAATCGGCTGACCAGATTCTTTTCACGGGTGGAGCAACGGAGCTTTTCATTTGCAGAGATGAGGGCTTTCTTAGCTTCGATTGGTACATCGAAGCCGCCGAACTCACTCTCAAGTGAGTGAGTCGACTCATCGTCGTCGAAGCGATCGTCTGCGTATTCCACCATTTTCGCCTTCCCTTTGTCCATCTTCGGGCTAGGCCATGATTTGCTTTGATTGCTCAAAGGCTCTTGTGGTCCGCTCAGTCGGGTCGTGATCGGACTTTCTTCGAACATGCGCGTAGGGAGATCTTCATCCTCTATCACTTGTTCGGCGGATTCCGGGTCGAGCGGAGTCGGGGTTGTCTCTGGTGCGTACCAGGATGTGGACTCGTCGAAAACGACGTCTCGACTTACGCGAGATTTTTGAGTTGAGGGGTTGTAGCACTTGTACCCCTTTTGCTCCAATGAGTATCCTACGAGGATACATTTCTCCAACTTCAGATCAAGCTTTTGACGCTTCTCGTCGGGGATGTGCACGTACGCTATCGAGCCGAATATCTGGATGTGTGATAAGTTTGGCTTCTTCCCAAAGTATTTTTCGTGTGGAGTGACCTCGTGCACGCCGGATGTTGTGCACCGGTTCATTAGGTAGACGGCTGTATTTGCAGCTTTGGCCCAATATGACTCAGCCGTGTGAATCGAGAATGAACATCTGGCCCTCTCTTCTTCCGCGTGCGATGATTCAGCCTTCTTTTTCAATGAAGCACCCTTCTTGGTCGAATCGTACTTGCATCCCTTGCTCAACCATATGGCCAACCGAGACCAAATTCTTCGTGATGGTGGGAACATGCAAGACATTTTAAATGTATGTTTGCTTACCTCTTTCGCCGAACGGAACATTGCCGATGTGCCGAATCGGGTGCGTAGTGTCATCTCCGGTTTCAACATAACCGGGTCGCTCCGGTTCTCGAAGTTTGAGAAACCATTCTTTATGGGATGTCATATGGTTTGAGGCTCCGGAGTCAACAAACCATACGTCCTCCGGATTGAGGGCACTTATTGAGGTAAAGGCCGACATAGAGTTTGCTCTATGTTTCATCATGAACATTCCGCCACGGTCGGAGTTGTGTGCATACATTTCGCCACGATCTTCGTAGTCGAAGTTGTGCTCGTACATTCCACTATGACCTTCGTAGTCGGAGTTGTGCGCGTAATTCGTGAGTTGTCAACTTGTGGAAGCCAATTCGCGCATCTTCTTTCTGCACTCTTCTTTGTGGTGGCCGAGCTTTCCGCAATATCCGCATTCGGTTGCGTTTTGATGGCTCGGGCCAGAGTGGAAGCTCCCCCTTCTTGCGAAGGTTCCTCGTTGGCTTCCGTTTTGCGGCCGAAGTTGGGAGTTGTTATCGTAGGTCGGACCTCGTCCGCCTTGTCCTTGGCCGAATCGGCCTCTCGACCGTCCGCGTCCTCTTCCTCCGTTCGAGTGCGTGTAGAGCATGTGGCCTTCCGACTCATTGCTCCTTGTACACACGTGGTTTTCTTTGACCAATAGCATTGATTGGAGCTAGCATTGATTGGAGCTCGGAGAAGGAGGGAGATTTCTCTCGTGCTAGAACAGTGGTTCGCATCGCGCCGAACCGTGCGAGGCCGCCGAAGCATATTTGAACCATCTCATCATCATCGATATTTACGCTTATTGAGCCGAGCGAATCGCAAAGCTCCTTGATCTTCGAGGTGTATGTCGTAATGGACATGTCCCTTTGTTGAATGTTGTTCAACTCTTGGCGGAGTTGAAGCCTTCTTGCGGTTGTGTTCGCCGTGAAAATCTTTCGTAGATTTTCCCATGCCTCCTTCGGCGTCTTGGGTTGGCGAATGTAGCCGAGCATGTGATCGTGAACACATGTCGCCAAGCAATACATCACGCGGCTTGCGGCTTGCTCCCATGTCACGTATCCGGGAGCCACTTTGGCGGGTCGATCTTCATGCGCTCCTTTGATGTAGCTCCAATAGCCTTGTCCGACAAGGTATTGGTGCATCTTGTACTCCCGAGATGCGAAGTTGTTTCGATCCAACTTCTCAGTAGGGAGAGTGCTCCCAATTTGAGTATTCATTATCTCGATTCTTCTTCTCTCTTCGAATGCAAGCTATGTAGCGAAGCTACGATAGCGATGAGCTGGTTCTTGGTCGTCGGCGTGGAGCACAACACACGATCACGATGAGGCGAATGGGCTAGATCGAGCTACCAAATCGCTTTGATACCATGTAAAGAATTGGATATGATTCTTGTAGAGCGGAAGAGATGTGAGTTATGTGTGTGTATGAGAGAGAGAGAGTGAGAGTGAGAGAGACAAGGAGTAAGACACAGAGAATACGCAAGGTAAAGTATATTAACAAAGGAGAAAGACACGACATTATACAAGGTGGGAGGAGGGTGCTTTATATAGTCACCCTCTCTCTTCATTAACTACAAGACTCATGGAGCATGGGGAATGTGAAAGCTCATAAGTTATGTGTCATAGAATATGATTCTATGACTCATATTAAATGCTAGAATACAAAGAGGTGACATAATGGTGACTCTTGACCATTGGAGTGTCTATTCACTCTCAAGGTGAGTTCACACACTAGACCAAGTTAAGCTTGATTCTCAACATCACATTTGGGGCATTTGCATCATTATTTGGGCATTCAATTTCTGCAAGTTGATGGTGGAATAGCTTTGTTTCAATCGAAATACATTGATATATTATTACAATGTTTTGGCCTTGAAGATTATAAACCTATTGCAACATTCAGGAGTTGAACCCACAACTTCTTGGTCTATGTGTTGAACCTTTAACAATTGTAATAACATATATGTAGAGTTATAATAATTATATTTTTTTGTTATTACAAGATATTTAAAATATTCTAGAACATTCTTGAATATTTCATGGTTATATTTATTATCATAAATATCTAAAATATTCTAGAACAATCTAGAATACTCCAAAAGGACCTATAAATAGGTGTCCATACATTAATCACAACTCATTCGGTTCAACATCAATCTTTAACCCTTAGCCTACTCTTTGTAACTTTGTTTTCTCATAATATAATCTAATTTCCATTTCTTGCTTGTGAAGAGCCAAAAAAGAGATAAACCATGCATTATGTACAACAATGAGCCACTTGAATGTGTGGAAAGCTTCAAATATCTTGGCCTTGAAGTTCCTTCAAATCATAGATGGAATGAATGTGCTACACGCCGCTTAGAGGCGGGCAAACGAGCATACTATGCATTTGAGAACACATGCAATCTTGGAGATATTAAGTGTTGGGTCCTCAAGAAATATCTTTTTGACACTTTGGTGACACCAGTTCTTCTCTATGGGGTGGAAGTATGGGGCGGTAGCATCCCTAAGTCTATGTGGAAAGAGTTTGAAAATGTCCAAAAGCATTTTCTTACCAAGTTTCTACAAGTTAAGAAACAAACGCCCTACACCCTCCTCCTCCTTGAGACGGGATCGCTTCCCATTGAGATCATGGCCATGGAAAGGGTTGTTGAATACATGCTTAAGGTTCAAAAAAGTCCCTCACATCGACTTCCTAGAATTGCGTGGGAAGCAAGCAAAAAGATCCAAAAGACGCATAAAAGCAAAATTTTGTGTTCCGGTTGGATGCAAGATATAGAAAAATGGTTTGGTAGATGGGATGCGAGACACTTGCTTCATGATGCATCATTAGATTCCTCTGTAAATGAGGCATTTTTGCAACGCCAATGTATCATGACATGGGACAAATGTGGAGGCTCACGCTTCACACATTATACTACACATGTTGCACCTAACTACAAAACCATATTCTTTGCGGAACGGGGAAATCGTACACATCCATACATGTTAGAGCCCATACCGTTATCTGCCATTCGAACCATTGCTTCCATGCGACTTAGCTCACATGCATTGCGATGTGAAACAGGGCGTTGGGGTACAAGTGATGAGAGTGGTCGGTTATGCACACTTTGCCCTAAACAAGTTCGCGAGTCTGAGTATCACACTTTGATACAATGCTCTGCCTTTGATCATATTCGACCATGCTTTCCACATCTCTTCGATCGAGCCCAATCTTTGCATGAATTCCTCTCACAACCACAATGTGCACTCTCGATTGCAACATTCATTGGTAAAGTTCTTGAACATCGAGAGTCACTACTCACTTTCACACGTATCACGTGAAATGTAATATTTTTGGTCTCATAGGTCATATTTGATCTCCGAAGACGATAATATAATCTATCTATCTCTCTCTCTCTCTCTCTCTCTCTCTCTCTCTCTCTCTCTCTCTCTCTCTCTCTCTCTCTCTCTCTCTCTCTCTCTCTCTCTCTCCTACTCACGAGTCACAACAGCTTTCACAGCTACAGTTGGAGTGTGTGTTGGACAGTCTTCTACCACCACCATCTTCACTAACAATCAAAACGCATTGGTAGTTACAAGGAACCTTGTGTTCCATGCCTGCACTAAGCATATTGAGGTGCATTATCACTATGTCAGGGAAAGATTCTCCGTTGGGGAGATTAGTTTGGCTTATGTGCCCACACAAGAGAACATTGTTGAACTTTTCACAAAAGCTCTGCCTAGGGAGAAATTTGAAGTTTTCCGCAAAGCTTTAGGCCTACTTCCATTTGTGGATTGATCTCTATTCACATAGCTTGGCACTTCCATAACCATGAGTGCCAGCTCCTTATTCACCGCATCATTCCCAAGGGGGATTTGTTGATATATTTCAGTAGTGATGTGTGTGAACTTAGGACTACAAGGACATTTTATTTCTTTTTAGGAGGTTTTTCCCCCATGTTTATAAATATTCTCATAACCCTAAAGTGGGGTAGTTTTTTGTGTGATTGAAAACAAGAACCCAACACTTTCTCTCTCTCCCTCTCTCCCCTCAAATCATCTTTATATAATTAAGAAGTTTTAGTTCTAAGGATCCTACCAAATGTACATTTGAAGTATTCGACATACATGACATTAACCAACTTCTATAAATAATCACAAATGCGTAATTATTCAAAACTTAACTCACGATAATAATATTTAAGTTTATATCAAGTTTGCATATAAATACAAAAGAGAGTTACAATCATATTGTGATGAAAGTATAGTTCAAGATCTTAATTGCCCCATGATACAAATCAAGGTCTTCGTAGGGACTCGTTATTTTTTTTCCAACAATTTATGAGAGACTATGCCTATGCCAAGCCTTACTTTTGCTCCCAATCATTGCGGAGAAGATAACTCATATTTAAAGTTGATGATTTACAATTACGATTCGCAATATTGATTAAATTATATAAATCATACATTCATAAGCCCTCGTATGTTGATTGGTGATATGAATTCATTTCCATCAAATATCTCATGTGCAATTATCTCATATGCTGATTGAGTTGGATGGAATGCATCCCAATAAAAGTATTTAGCTCTATCTTCACAAACTGAAAGAAATGGAAATCTACATGGAATTAATTTTGTTGAGCCGATTTGGCCACAACATGGTTTATCAACATTGGTAAATCCTACAATCCAAAAGTAAGAGCAAAAACATAAAGTCATATTTCATCTCTTAATATGTGTTCATGTGTATATTTGTGCACATTTGTGGATATGTATCTACATATTATATTTAATAATAGATATCTCTCTCAATGCAAGGAGTAATACACTTCCAATTATGAGCTATGTTGAATGCTAAACCTCCATGCTTATAGCTTGAGGTCATAGGATTCAAACATTGTAAGTCCATTATTAGCGTATTAATCAATTATGCCCTTCAACATTTACTTTCACAACATAAGATTGAACGGTAAACGTATTATACATCTCATGAACAACTCTTTGTTTATAAGTGTGTGTCTCCATGTGCTTCAAATAATTATAATTATGACTTGAGTAAACTTTTTAAATAAGTGACATCATGTTTCATGAACAACTCTTTGTTTATAAGTGTGCATCTCCATGTGCTTCAAATAATTATAATTACGACTTGAGTAAACTTTTTAAATAAGTGACATCATGTTTCATGAACAACTCTTTGTTTATAAGTGTGCATCTCCATGTGCTTCAAATAATTATAATTACGACTTGAGTAAACTTTTTAAATAAGTGACATCATGTTTCATGAACAACTCTTTGTTTATAAGTGTGTGTCTCCATGTGCTTCAAATAATTATAATTACGACTTGAGTAAACTTTTTAAATAAGTGACATCATGTTTTATGACATTGTTTTTGTGAATACATGCTCGTGAAAAATGAATTAAGAGAGGAGGCATGCATCTTTAATTTATGTTTGATGTGAAAGCAAACAAGTTTGAGTTAGCGAAAAATTACCGTAGTCTTGGTAGTTGTTTGTAATTTTTGACATTATTCCATATGCATCTGCATGTAAGATGGTGATGCCCGGTAAATCATTACTTAATTCATTCAACATATCCTTGAGAGGTTCATTGAAAGCATTTGCAAGTTCATTAGCCTTTGGGAAACATTTCCCGTGTGCGTTTGGCTTGAGGTATCGAAAGTAGGGTATACATCCAATATATGGCATGTTTGCCACAATTATTTTGCGAGCTCCGGCATTGTAGAGGGACTAAAACAACATAGCATATTTGAGTATGAGAAAATAAGTCATATAAATGAGCTAAAATTTCTAAGAAAATTTCAACATTAGTTATCTCCTTATCTTTATCAAGCATGCTATCTTGTATAAACTCTTACACACAAATAACAAATTAGGGTGCTCAAATGTGTAATTGGTTTTGAGAAGTTTAGATACAACAAGTTTATTTGTTGAATTCTATGTTTATGTGTATTCATTAAAATGGTAAGGACATAACAACTAGTGGATTCCACAATAGAAGGAACATTATGAGGGCTTATATAATGTGTGTATGCATGAAAATGCTATAATGAATAGCACATGTTGCATGTTGTCGCTATCAATGGGATATCATCCTTTGGGATGCTTGTTACTAAAGATGCATTGGTAGACCTATGAACATCAAGAATATAGAGGGCATGAATGTTAGTTGTAAGCAAGGCTAAGTTAACTCTAGAAGCTCGCTTAAGTATTATGCAATCCATTAAGATGTTTTGTGACTATAACATCCCCATGTTATTAAGGTATGTGGAAAAGATTGAAACTATATTAGAGGTCCAAGGTTCCCTCATGAACCATATATTGCACATATGGGATAAAGAATTCATTGAATAGAAAAGATAATATATTTATGCATATATACACATACTTTTCAAACTGGGTAAGAGCTAAATCCTTGTATAATTCATGGTTTCCTAACCCAACAATGACCATCCCGTCTTGAAGGTGCTTTATCATTTTCATAAACATTGAACACCTTCGCATTACCCCCCCCCCCCCCCCCCCCCCCCTTTCACCTATTCATTCAAAAGCAAACTAATTCTTTGTAATGTGGAGCAGTATGTCATGACCTAATATTTTTATGCTTTCCTCTTTTTACATTAAAGGCTACATTAGACAATAGTTAGTCAAATCCTTAGTGTGTAAGTATGAGCATAAATCCCTCCTTTGGAATGCACAATAGCTGAGATAGTTTACCACTTAAAATTATTCTAAATTTATTGAGTTGATTTTCTTTCTAAAAGAAATGTAAAACTTGATGTACCATTACTAAGATTGTATATTGAAAGCTTATCCTAACCTTTAATTGTTGCTTGTAAGATGTGATAAGTTTCACAATGAAATCTTCAGGAGGAAGGTTGGGTTCAACCGTAGTCTGGATTGGGAATAAATAATTGTCAAGGAAATCATTTGATCCTACAACCATTGTATAAAGCGCATTGTTGATAAGGTATTTGGCTTCATCTAATCCCAATAGTGTATTAATTTGCTCCTTTGTTTGCTCAAAGTACCCCAATTGCTCATCCAAAGATACATATTGTAGCTGTAAAAGCATCAAATGTTTATTCAACAAGTTTCATTTTCTCACAAAAACATACAAAAGCATAACATGCATGTTGTATTATGTAATGATATAATGTAAGGTATATTGTTCTGATCGCCTAGGATTTAGTGACATGAAAAGTGAAAATTTTCTTACAAAGATTCTTCCAGTATCATTAAGTATCCCAGCGCCTCCAGAAGCATAATTTACACCATTCAATATTGCCGCACCTTTTGTTGTGGGTGCAAGGAAAGGAGGGACAACATTGTTCATGCCGAGCTTCATCCCTATAGACAACGGGGAGTATTTTAAAATGAAGATTAAGTTTGAGAGTGTGTATGTTATATATTTAAGAAACACCATATCCTAGTTTAAGTAATTGTATAAATGTAGATGAATTTGATATATTCTATTTGCAACTTTAAATCATTGTGATTCTAGAATTATACCTATTATCAATATAGTTTAAAATGGTCCCCTCTGCACAACCTACATCAGCATTTTCCACTATTTTAAGTAGTGTAACACCATTATCTTTAACTATTTTTTGGGAAATTGGTTTTGAAGGTTGCAATATCTCTTAAAATGAGTTTAACGGAGCATGAAATGAAAATAACTCAAAACTCAAGACTTCTTTACTTAAATGGATGTGTCGTGAAATATTTTGCTAATCTTCACTACTTAATGAAGAGGGAGAAAGCTCAAAGCAAGGATTATTGACAATTAGGAAACATTGTACAAGTAGTCGAGATATCAAGTGGATAGGATAAAAATAAAGCATAATATGGATATCCTTAATTTTCTATACAAACTCGTGGAGGAGATGAATACAATAGCTTGTGATTCTTAAGGGAATAATGTAAGACTTACCTATCAAGTCGACAATAGTGAGACCATTGGTGAAGCGACCGGTGGGATGACTAGCATTTGGGCTTGGAAAATCAATGCCGTTAGGTCGGTTAAAAGCTTTTGCTAGGCTGTTGTTCAAGTAGTTGTTGTTCCCTGCATCTACCAAAGAGTCTCCAAACACAAATATCGCTCTATACTTGTTGCCTTTGGCGGAAATAGGCATGGGTAGAACCCCTTCCCCTTGTGTACCATTATTAGTGGCTCTACCATGCACATAGTGAAAGAAGAAAATATTCACAAAGACAATAATAAGTAACACAATGACCCGCTTGCTAACACCCATTATCAATTTGTCATAGAACATGAATGTCATTTGAAATGCATTGATGGATCTTAATATATTTTCTTCAGCACCTCCTCCTCCTTCTCTTCCCCCTATCCCCTCCCAAATGTAGTTTTGTCATTTAAGTACACTCCCATCCTATTTATTGTTTCCTAACTTCCAATAACTTATTTATGCTTTCCTTGCCCATTAAAGTTCCATTTCATCCTACCTCGTAGCTCGTGTCCCTCCACGTTTGCTTTACATTAGTTATCCTGCATTCTTACTCCCTCTTGCTATCTTATTGTTCAAAGTCACTTTGATTTCCTTCCTTGTGATTAATTTCCTCCGTACCTAAATGAAGTGACTACCTAGAAGCTCATTGAATGCAAGTGAGATTTTAACGGTCTATACATTTTTTATTGCCTCAAACTTTCAACACTTTTACCACAAAAGTGACATTTTTCCACATCTCTGTTTATAACACACTCTATTGTAACATTCAATTACATACTATATATGGTTGACCTTAATAGATACTTAAAATTGAGATGCATTGAAAGCTTTCTCTACCACTCCGTATGGTAATTAGGTGTTGTTTTCACATTCTATATGAAAGTAGCGTAAAGTTGAATAGAAGGAAGTATCTTTTAATACATATAAGAGTGTGTACCTACCTATTTGTTGCTTCTTCTTGTCATAGTTAAATTGAGACATATACTCTTCAAGTCTCTAGAGCTACTCCATCCACTAGGGAAAGGCAATATGTCTAACTTTGTGCTAAAAGTATGAACAAGTTTATTGAGCTTTTTGTTTCCATTGCCCTAATGGAACGATAGGTATACAATTTTTTGTGTACTCTATATACTTTGTCATTTCTTATTCCTTAGGATTGCTATTGAAACAATGATATCATTTTTCATTCATTTACGTTGTTGAGAATATATCAAAGTCAATGTTTGTGTGCATGCACTTGAACTAAATATAAAAAGATTTGTGAATACAACATCAAGTCCATTGCCAAAGGGACGACCACTTGCCAATTGGTGCTAATCATGTGTGTTGAACAATGCACCTTCTATTGTCCCAACTAGGTTATATGGATTATAGTTATTCCATTACAACTTAGAGCACGATGTTTGGTAATATATATTTTTGCCTTAGATATTAGTCATAGAATGTTCTTCTTTTAGTTATATATATTGCATTTTGGTTTACTTGTTGGAAGTTGGATGGATAAAATCCAACATTATCGCATAAGTGAAATAGGTTCCTAAGGCATGTCAAAATGTTAGCATTGTTTGTGGGTTTTCCCTCATGCTAATCATGTGTGCTAAACAAGGAACATTCTAGTGGTCCAACTAGGTTATACGGGTTATAGTTATTCCATTACAACTTAAAGCATAAAGTTTGGTAGTAAATTTTCGTCTTTAGATATTAGTGATGGAATGTAATTCTTTTAGTTATATACATTGCATTTTGGTTTACTTGTTGGAACATGGATTGATACAATACAACATCATCCCATATAATGCACTAGGTTTCTAAGGCATGTCAAAATGTTATCATTGTTTGTGGGTTTTCCCTCATGCTCATCATGTGTGTTGAACAATGAATCTTCTATTGTTCCAACTAGGTTACATAGGTTATAGTTATTCCATTACAACATTTATTTTATGGGGTAATGTTCCTCACCTCTCGAATTGGTATCAACGTGTTGTCGATAAGTGATTGATGTCCAATGCATGTGCTTATGTGACAATTGGTTGGTACTTGCAGGAGGTCTCTCCCTCTCTTGGTTCAATAATGGAAATGTGATAAAGCACTCAAGAAAGAGGGAGAAGCCTCAATACCATCCTACTCTCACATAATATTACTTTGTTCACAAGGGCACACTAATCCTCCCTCCACAAGCTCCCGTTTTGATCCATTAGTCATATCTTAAATCTCTTCTCCTATAAAGGTATCTCTATAAATATAGGCATCTTGGATATATTCTCCCACAAGGGTATGCTTATAAATAGCCACGACCACAATGCTACATTAAATATCCAAACACTATGATACTAAGAGGTTGGAGTTAGAACTATATAGACTTGTTCCTTAGTGTTGGAAATATATGAGTAAAAAGGGCCGTCCATGTTAGACCTTCCTTTATTTCTAGCCATAAGTGTGTCATGGGGGTTAGCTCCTTTAGTGCCCTCTACAAAGTCATCTAGTATAGCATTTATGCTCACAACTTTTGCATTCCCCATTGGCATGTTGGATATGGTTCCACATAATGAATTAGAATAATTGTCCTAGGTTGGCACAATTTTCTTTGGTCTACGTCATTGCTACCTTGTTTTAGAGATGAATTGCAAGGTAATTCAAAGATTTTGATGGTTATCTGGGAGAAGTTGATTGGCACCTTCAAGAGTCAACGGGAAACATGTGGAATCTTCAACAAGGTGAAGAAGGTATAGTGAATAACGCATTGTGTTATTGTGAACCGGTTTGACCAAGATAATGTCATCACTATTGCATACTAGATTGTAAGAAAATGGCCACGTGTCATGTTAAGATCGACTGAACAATAAAACTAGGAATGTGTATGTAGATACCAATTAAAATTTGAGAGAAACTCATAAATTCTATAATTGTTTTCTTTGCCATTATTTTATTACTATGACATCCATAACAATCGGCAATGGTTCGGTTTGAACCAAACCGAACTTGTGAAACCGTAGCTTAACGGTTTTAACGGTTCAGTTAGGTTCAAGTTCAAGTTTTTTAAAATGGTTTGGTTTTCATTCGGTTCGGTTCGGTTTAAACGGTTTGAAACCATGGTTTAACAATTTTATGGTTAATTTTTTTTTTAAAACAAACTTTTCATTTTAAAACCTAATTCTCACATTTTAGGAAAAATCTTTAAAATTTTGAAAAATTAAAATTTGAGATATTGAAAATGTTTAAAATTTTACAATTTGAAATTTGACCTTAGTTGAAAACCAAAACCGAACCACGAAACTGCAGTTTTAGAGGTTTAATGGTTTAACGGTTTTGATTTTTACCTAACAGTTCGGTTTGGTTCAAGTTTCAAAAATTTTAAACGGTTTGGTTTGGACACTCTTGAACCAAACCAAACCGTTGCCAATTGTTGGACATTCACACAAGTGATTAGAACAATATCATTAAAATATTTTTCAATCACTATAAACCTTTGAAAGTTATAGGCCTCGTGTGTTTGACAATTAATTATAATCAAGGTTAAAACTTCAATAACATGTTGGCATAAACAATTACAAGATCTTATGTCATGGTGCTTAGTCATTTAATATTGTGATATGGCATATATACGAACTATGATATATAATGACATTATTATCAAACAAATTATTGTATTTAAGCATTTAGGAGTACACACACCTAACATTTTAGTAGATGATATAAGTAGTGTCACCTAACACAATGTTGGGATTAAGAGCAATCCCATGTTTGAAAACAACCTACCTACATCAATCACTTGTACACTTTAAATATAAACACTTCTACAATAAAGAAACAAAATGCTTAAAAAAAGAAACAACAAATGTTATTTTTTTTATATCATAAAGTAAAATATATGTAAGCTTTCACTATTAGCTTATTGGTGAAACAATTTAACTCAACAATCTTTTACGGATGTGTGCCAAAAAGTGTTTCAAAGTCTACAATTAAGAGTGGATTGAATTTATTGTATATATGGAATTAATTGTTAACATCGACACTCGTGTTTGGTGAAGTTGTTTCTGGTACTCAAGAATAAGACACTGGCATAAGGTAGCATGAATTATAGAATACAAGACAAAACCAAGAAGCAATGTAAGTGTATAAAAAGACAAAACAATTTTCAAGCGAGAATAGCCATTGAGCTTTTAAAGCCAGAACACTTTAAATGTTAGTGATGTAGAATTTGGAGAGTACATAAAGTTGAAGATGCCATGTACTACGGACTTGAACATGAGAGATAAAATCTTATTGAGACCTCACAACTTTTCTTTCTAGTCTATTAAGACTACATGGAATTAATCACATATACAGTTAACTACCTTTCTAACATAGAATAAAAGTAAGACTTGATGATTAATCTTTTGAGCTGCTTTGGCACCATATAACTTGTATTAATTGTTGGGAGGTTAATTTTGTGATAATTCTCTAGTGACCTCTTATTGGGTTTAGATGAGATGAATATTGAGCTCCACTTTAAATAAAAACTACATGATAAAACATTCATGAAAATAATGTTGAATTTCAAGTGATAGTGATTATAAGGGTTAGAGACATGATGTATTAGCTCGGTGGTGATTTCAGTGTTAGTATGTAGTGAGATTTGATTAGTAAACAAGTTACCAAATGCCATCAAGCAACATTTAGAAATACAAGATAAATAACTATAAACATTACACAACAAAAATGGTGTGACATTTCAAATTCTAGATCAAATTTGATACTTCATTGGTGACAAATGTTGTATCGAAAATGATGCATCAACCTTGGCAATTTCGGAGAATATGCACAAATGGAACACTTTTCTCAAGAACATTATGTGTGAGATTGGTTTCAATTATAAATTTGAGCAATAATCAATCAAGATGCAAATTAGTGACACTCTTCACTTCATGAAGTACTAAAAAATGAGCTTAACTAAAAAACAAATGATAATGAGATTGCTTCATTAAATTAATGGCGTTATGCCTCCCATTGATATCATTGGGCCAAGGATCCTAACCACGTATACCTTATTAGTAGCGAACTAGGCAACAAAATTTAGCTTGAATTCCACCCTCTTTCGAGAACTTATCCAATTGTTCAAACAAATAAGGAAATGAATAACAATCGACAACAATTTGGTTTAAAGCGAAACGAACTGCGAAACCACGACTTAATGGCTTAACAATTTAAATGGTTTGGTTTGGTTCAAGTTCAGGTTTTATTAAACAGTTCAGTTTAATTCGGTGGTTTAACAGTTTGGTTTGAGCCTTTATCGGTTTAACATTTTCTATTTAAACGGTTTGACGATTTAGAATTGACATTATATCGTGGGTCATGGAGCGTTCTAGGGTTTTTTAGAATGTTCCCGGAAGTTCTACAATGTTCTAAGGTTCGTCTCTTTATGATATTATTATATATTAATTTTGAATAACGGATGTTCTAATGGATAAGTCCTGCTAGGATTCTGTCCCTCCTAATGGGAGAAGTGGGCTATAGATTGGAAGAATTGGTAGTTGAATTGGAGCTGACTAGTCATGTTGGCCTGATGGTCGTTGACAAGGTTTTCTAGTTGGGCCGACTGAATAGTCGACAAAGGAGTCAGCTAGACGAATCGACTAGATTGTCGACTTGTGGGTCAGATAGTCGAATTGATCAATCGACCAATTAACGACTATTATAATAATAATAACAACAACTTACTCCCTCCGATAAATAGGAATAGTTAGGGCAAACTTATGTGTGAGAGCTAGTAACCTGTGTATAGAGTTTCTATAGAAAAAACAGTAGATGTGTGTGCTACACAGAGAGAGAGAGAGCGTGTGTAGCGGCACAATTCAATGGTACTTGCCAAGAAACCTACGTGGGTATTCTCTAAGTTATAGAGAGTTTTGTAATATGTTTTTCCTCTCATGTATTCTCTACTATATAGTGAAGTTTTGTTGCCCATGGTTTTCCCTTGTTTTAGGGTTTCCACGTAAAACCTGTGTATTGTGCATTCTCTGCTATTTTGCTATTTTCTGTTTCCACGTTGTGCAATTTAGTCTATCTTACTCAAAGATCTACGGTCCAAACACAACAATATGGTATTAGAGCTCCGAGGTGCAAGAATGGAAGGAGGTGTGCGCGACTTCCTAGGTATGATAGTCCTGAACTCACACAACTCCTCTGACTGGAAGATCAAGATGGACGATCTTCTGATAGTCAATGATTTGTACGAACCCATAGATAGAAGTGAAATACCCACAAGGGTATTTGAGTCTGAATGGAAACTCCTAAACAGGAAGGCCATGGCCACCATTACACAGTGTGTAGATGTGGGTATTTTGTAGCATGTGGCGAACGACACAAATGCCTATGAAATGTGGCACAAATGGTCAACCTAATTGTACGAGAGGAAGAATGCCCTCAACAAAACCTCTCTAATGAGAAAGATCGTGAGACTGAAGTACTAGGATGGAGAAAGCATTGTGGTACACATTAACACCTTCACTGGGTTGGTGAATCAACTTGTAGCAACAAAGTTCCCATTAGATGATGTTATGCAGGCTTTGTTACTACTATGTACCTTGTTGGACAACTGGGAGAACTTGGTGGTGTCTCTCAGTACCTCGTGCCAAGAAGAAAACTCGTCCTTGCAAGTGGTAACGACAAGTATCCTAAACGAGGAGACAAGAAGGAAGGACAAGGGTGTCCTGTGTTGAGAATCGATCGGCCACAACCGGTTTCACGTATGCGTTTGGGTGCACAGAAAACGAGCAAGGCAATCCACAGACAGAAAACAAAATCAAAACAAAAAGAACAGAGACACCGAGGTTTAACGTGGAAACCCGAATTGGGAAAAACCACGTGGAGTTCACAAACTCCAAAACAAATCACTAAGATAGAGGAGAAGTACAATGAGAAACTCGAAGGCTACGACCTCGAGTTCTCCTTCGTATGACATATGACTACAAAGTTACACTCTCACGCTCTCACTCTCACTCACAGTTACAGAGGCAACTACCTCGTTCTAACTTTACAACAATGATCAACTACGACATACTAAAGTTTGCCCTAGTTGTATATATACTTATACAACTTTATGGCTATTTACATAAATAGCCCACATGGGGCACATTTCGACTATTTACAAATATAGCCTCCGAGTTGGCTATGTCCAATAGAAGGGTCGGTCCTTATGGGTGAGTGCAACCAATGGTTGCACAATTTTGGAGAACCCATTAATAAACCAACGATAGAAATTTGCAAAGCCAAGGAAGGATTGAATGTCTCTTACCCGGTGTCACATATTTCCGTGCGGATGTGTTGGAACGGGGCGGGACCACTGGGGTCTCGAACCAAGGAGCCGGTAAGGGAATGAGTGTTAACTGGATCAGTGTTCGGATAGCTCACACCAGATCATTGTTCTGGAGTTGGTAAGGAAAGGGGATTATCCGGATTGGTTTCCGGATAACTTTGCTAGAGCGCGGTTCGGACAAGTCTCCGGATGCTCGATGGTGAGCACAAGGGCTCGGCACGTTGTCATGCAGGATTCTGGCCATAGGAGGAAACCAGAGCCTGATGTGTGTGAACAGGGGTGTGCACGGATGCACATGAAATAGGCCTTAGTCTACAAATATGTTTAAATAACATAGTAATAGTGGAGTGTTGAGGAATACTAGGTAGGAGTGATTCGATAGGCACTTTAAGACCACAAAGATGGAGAGGAATAAAAGGGTACTGAAGGGAGAGAAAAGTGACTGCCTTAACAACGTGATGTAATAACTTCTCTCTCTCCTTGAGCTATAAAAGGAGGGAGAGAGGACGTAGAGAGAGATCCAGGATTGGGGGGACGAAGTGTTGTCAGTTTGAGTTCTGAGATCTCCCCCTCTCGCTGTCTTGTGCTCTGTATTGATTCTAGGAAGATGGTGAAGCCTCTGCTCGCGTAGGAAGCCCGTGAGGTCCCGACCAGAGGTTCATCATTTTGTGTTTTTGTGTGTGTGTGTGTGTTTCGAGAGCGTGTAGCTCTGATATTGGCCGACTCCGGTAGTTGTCATAGACGAGTATAATAGAGTAGAACCAAGACGAGACTAAGAACTAGGAGAGAGAAAAAGAAAAAGAACTTGACTTATGATTCCGTAACTGGTGTTGTTCACCTTGATTAGAATCAAGGTGCACTTGAGTATTTATACAAGAAGGTAGAGGTATGTATGCAAGCTAGGAATAGAGAATGCATGTATGCAAGCTAGGAAAAGAGAATGCATGTAAACAAGCTAGGAATACAGAATGCATGCGAGCTAGGAACTTCCAATGTTCAATCTACCATACATGAAGTTGGATTTGAATATAATGAGGTATAAATGGATGTAGTTTAGTCAGTAGGGTTGCCTGTGTTGGGAGACAGGTCCCTCCGGATGGGAAGGGAGAAGAGCAGTTAACCAGATGACGAGTACCCGGCTACGGAGAGCCGGATGTTACAAACCCGGTGAGAACCGGATGAGGAGTACCCGGCTACGGAGAGCCGGATGGTACAGACCCGGTGAGAACCAGATGAGGAGTACCCGGCTACGGAGAGCTGGATGGTACAGACCCGGTGAGAACCGAATGAAGAGACATATTCGTAAATATGTTTCTGAGAGTTCATCATGGCCATATTTGTAAATAGCCGAAAAGTCATATTAGTATAAATATGACTTAGGGCAAACTCTTAGTGGGTGTTGTTGTCATTCTTGTTTTGCATGAGATTAGTGCGCGTAATAGTGTATAGAGAGAGAGAGAGAGAGAGAGAGAGAGAGAGATAGAGGTCGTTGCCTCTGTTGTAACCACCGCCTGTGGCGAAGATCGTGAGCACGAGGTCGTTGCCTCCGTGGACTCACTGTTTTGTACATTCTTACATAGTGACAGTTTGCAACTTGTGGACTGCCGTGGTTTTTTCCCCTAGTTTGGGGTTTTCCACGTAAACCTCATGTGTAGTGTGTGTGTATCTTCCTCTCCTTTGTGTCGTGTTTTATTTCCCGTTTTTCTGTGTATCATTCTACGCTCGGTTGTGGCCGAGCGTCGCGCATAAGGAACGTTGGGTTCCCGTAAGAAATTACACCCACAAATAACTCTATCATCATATATTAAGTTTGCCCTAGGTCATATTTATACTAATATGACTTTCGGGCTATTTACAAATATAGCCCCAGTGGGCTCTCTAGAACATATTTACATATATGTCCCTTCCATCCGATGAGAGGTTCTCACCGGGCCTGCAACATCCGGTTCTCACCGGTTTTTCCGTTGCCGGGTACTCCACATCCGGTTCTCACCGGGTCTTCCGTTGCCAGGTACTCCACATTTGGATTCGGCCTCAGCCGAGTTGCTCATCAACACCGTTCTTCTCACTTCCCATTTGGAGGGACCTGTTTCCTAACACAAAATGCTCCCGAGGAGATTCAAGCTTTTCATCAACGGTACCCACAAAAGCCGGTCGCGGATCTTCGGAGGCAGCCGTAGGGGGAGGATAATGTCATAGACATATGCCACACCACGATGGAAGGTAGGGATTGAACCCAAGACCTCCTTGTCTCCATCAGGCTGACGGGAACAGAACGCTCCCTATACGCAACGCTTGGCCACAACCGAGCTTAGGATCATACACAGAAAACGGAAAATGAAACGCACGACACAAAGAAGAGAAGAACACACAAGATGTTTACGTGGAAAACCCAAACTAAGGGAAAAAACCACAGCAACCCACAGGCTGCAAATTATCACTATGTTAGAATGTACAACAGTGAGTTCACGGAGGCAACAACCTCGTGCTCACGATCCTCGCCACAGGTGGCGGTTACAACAGAGGCAACGACCTCTATCTCTCTCTCTCTATATATATACTATTACGCGCACTAATCTCGTGCAAAACAAGAATGACAACAACACCCACTAAGAGTTTGCCCTAAGTCATATTTATACTAATATGACTTTTCGGCTATTTACAAATATGGCCATGATGAACTCTCAGAAACATATTTACGAATATGTCTCTTCATTCGGTTCTCACCGGGTCTGTACCATCCGGCTCTCCGTAGTCGGGTACTCCTCATCCGGTTCTCACCGGGTTTGTACCATCCGGCTCTCCGTAGCCGGGTACTCCTCATCCGGTTCTCACCGGGTTTGTACCATCCGGCTCTCCGTAGCCGGGTACTCCTCATCCAGTTCTCACCGCGTCTGTACCATCCGGCTCTCCGTAGCCGGGTACTCCTCATCCGGTTCTCACTGGGTTTGTATCATCCGGCTCTCCGTAGCCGGGTACTCGTCATCTGGTTAACTGCTCTTCTCCCTTCCAATCCGGAGGGACCTGTCTCCCAACACAGGCAACCCCTTCACTCCGGCATGGGGTGTCTTACCGGTCCGATCCTCTTCCGGCATGCATCCAGCTTGTCGGGTATCAACACTTTGGTCAGCATATCTGACCCATTCTCGGCCGTGTGGATCTTCGTCAGCGCGAACTCCTGGTCATCTACTCTTTCCCGGATCCAGTGATACCTTCGCTGGATATGCTTCGTCCGGGAATGGTAGGCCGCATTCTTAGCAAGGTGGATGGCACTTTGACTATCGCAATAGAGCCGGTATTCATCTTGCCGTATACCGAGCTCTCCGATGAAGTCCTTAATCCATAATATTTCCTTGCCGGCTTCCACAGCCTCCATGTACTACGTCTCCGTGGTTGACAACGCAACCGTCTTCTGCAGCCTCGACTACCACGAAACAGCTCCCCCTGCATATGTCATTACATACCCAGATGTTGACCGGCTGGTATCCACATCAACCGACATGTTCGAATCGATGAAACCGTCAGGTTGAGGTTTTCCGGAGCCGAATCGGAGACACATATTTGAAGTGCCCTTCAAATACCGGAGTATCCATTTGACCGCGTTCCAGTGCTCCTTGTCGGGATTGCTCATAAACCGGCTCACCACTTCGACTATGTATCCTATATCCGGTCGGGTACAAACCATTGCGTACATCAAGCTCCCTACGGTAGAGGCGTATGGAATCTTCATCATATCCGCCTTCTCTGCTTTCATCTTCGGGCTTTGCTTGCCGGATAGCCTGCAATTTGCCAGAAGTGTCGATCCGACCGGTTTCGCTTCTGACATGTTGAACCGGTGAAGCACCTTTGTCACGTACTTCTCCTGTGACAACCATAATTGCTTCGCTGACCGGTCCCGAATGATGTGCATCCACAACATCTGTCTTGCCGGACCCAAGTCTTTCATTGAGAAGGTCCAGTTGAGAGCCTTCTTCAGCATCCGCATTTTGACTTGGTCCCGTCTGACGATCAACATGTCGTCCACGTATAGAAGGAGTATCAGGAAGTCCCCTCCTTCGAACTTCTTCACAAACACGCAGTGATCGGCCTGTGTCTTGTGGTACCCTTGATCGGTCATGAAGGAGTCGAACTTCCGGTACCATTACCGGGGGGCCTGCTTCAACCCGTAGAGGCTCTTCTTCAACCGGCAAACCAAGTACTCCTTCCCTTTCTCCACGAATCCTTCCGGTTGCTGCATGTAGATCTCCTCTTCGAGGTCGCCGTGAAGGAATGTCGTCTTCACGTCCAGCTACTCTACCTCAAGGTCCATGCTTGCCGCTATACTCAGCACCGTGCGGATGGAGTCATCTTTACAATCGGAGCAAATATCTCATCGAAGTCCACACCCTTCTTCTGCTGGAACCCCTTCTCCTGGCTTTGTATCTCTGGGGGTTGCCGGCATCTCCCGGTTTCAACTTGTACACCCACTTGTTTCGGAGTGCCCGCTTTCCTTTCGGCAACTCCACCAATTCGTACGTATGGTTCTCATGCAGGGAATCCATCTCATCCTACATGGCACTTAACCATTTGCGGTTGTGGGCGTCATCCTTCGCTTCTTCAAAGCTCTCCGGCTCCCCCTCATCGGTCAGCAGAACATGCTCTGCATCCGGAAATCTCCGAGGGGCCCTTCTCTCTCTGAGAGGATATCTCCGTCTTCGGGCTTCGGTAACCGACTCCCCCATTTGCTCTTCATTCGAATCCGATTCGGGGTCTTGGCCGGTTCCGGTTTCAGCTTCCTCTACTTCTTCCTCAGCCTGTTCGGTATCCTCACCGTAACCGGCTGGTCCCTCGAGTGCTAACCGGTCTCTTGCCGGTTGGGTCTGCTCATCGTAGAGTCGATCCTTACCGGTCGACTCGGAGTTCATTATCTTCTTCTCCGACTCCCAGTCGGCGAGCGTCTTGTCCTCCATGAAGATAATATCTCAACTCCGGAATACCTTCTTGTCGACCAGGTCCCACACTCGGTAGTCGAACTCATCGTCACCGTAACCGAGGAGTATGCATGGCCGGGTCTTTGGATCTAACTTTCCTCTCGAGTCCTTAGCTACATGCACATACGTGAGACACCCGAACACCTTCAGATGCCGGTAGGATACTTCCTTACCGGTCCACACTCTCTGTGGCGTGTCTCCGTCCAAGGGTACTGAGGGTGATCTAATTATTACATATGTCGTCGTCGACAGTGCCTCAGCCCAAAACTTCTTGGGTAGTTTTGCATGTGCTAGCATACTCCGGACCCTCTCCATTATGGTCCAGTTCATCCTCTCGGCCAGTCCGTTTAGTTCCGGCGTCTTCGGCACGGTAAAATCGAGCCGTATTCCCTTCGAGTGGCAGTACTCCTCGAACTGGCCCTGGTATTCTCCTCTATTATCTGCTCGAACCACCTTCAGCTTCCGGCCGGTTTCTCTTTCAACTCTCGCGTGGAGCTCTTTGAAGACGGATAACACCTGATCCTTCGTCTTCAACGGTGTGGCCCACAGCTTCCGGCTGTGGTCATCTATGAACGTCACGAAGTATTGCGCTCCGGCATGTGACTTCGTGTCTACTTGACACACATCCGTATGCACCAACTCCAGTGGTGCATTACGTCTCATCGGTGGCCTTGGTCGGAAGGAGGTCCGATTCTGCTTACCGGCCAGACAATCAGTGCACTTCTCTAAGTGCACGTTCTTCACTGGAATGAGGTTGTCGTCTACAAGCCTCTTCATCCCCTTCTTGCTCATATGACACAGCCTCTTGTGCCACAGCTCACCGGCAGTGTCGGATGCCACGTTCACTTCTTCCGGACATAACCAGGCATTCATGAGGTACAACGTGTTTACCTTCTGGGCCCGAGCCACAATCAGGCTCCCTTTGCTGAACTTCATGACACCGTTCCGGATGCTACCCGTGTAGCCTTCATCATCTAGTTGACCGGCTGATATCAGGTTCAGTCGAACCTCCGGAACGTGTCGAACATCCTTCAGCAACAACTTGTATCCGGTTGGTGTTGACAGCCACACGTCTCCTATGCCAACAATTCGGCATGTACCTTCATTCCCCATCCGGACACAGCCGTGATCACCGACTGAGTAGGATGAGAAGCATTTCCGGTCCGGGGTAAGGTGGAATGACGCTCCGGAGTCTACCACCCAGGTCATCTCGTCGCCGGCAAGGTTTATGTCACTCTCCTCGGTGATGAGCATCAACTCTTCTTCACTTGCCACGATTGCCGTCGTTCCCTTCTGGTCTGGCCCCCTCTGGTCTTTACCGTTCCGGTCCGGGGTCCGCTTCGAATCGGTACCGTCGGTCTCCTTATCTTTTCGGAAATGCCAACAGTTCTTTTGGAAGTGTCCCGGCTTGCCGCAATAGAAGCAAGTGGGCCTCCCCCTTGACTTTGACCGTGTCCCCGACTTCTCCCGGTTCTAGGGACTACGGTTTCTATGTCTTCCGCGTTCCGATTCGGTAAGGAGCGCTTTGGAGTCAGAGCTCGTATCTTTATCTTTCCGACGCGCCTCCTCATCTAGCAAGCTCAACTTTACTCTTGCTAGGGATAACCGCTTTCCTTTCGGCCCGGCGTTGCCCAAAGTGACAACCAACGTCTCCCAGCTATCCGGGAGGGATCCGAGCAGGAGTAGCGCTAGTACCTCGTCGGCGAGAGGTACTTCCAATGATGTTGCCTGGTGTATCAGCCCCTGGAAGGCATTCATGTGCTCCGCCATGCTGGAGCCATCTTGGTACCGGAGTCTTACTAGCTTTCGGAATACCAAAACCTGATTAACGACATTTTTGTTTTGAAACATTATGCCGATCTTCTCCCAGAGCTCATGAGCCTTGCTCTCTTCATTGAAGTTGTTGTATAGGCTCATGTCGATGAAGCACCGTATGTACGCCGTTGTCTTCATGTGCATCACCTCCCATATCGCGGCGTCGATTTTGTCCGGTCTCTTGTCCCCGAACTGAACCGGCAGCCAGAGATCTTTAACCACGAGCATGTCCCTCATCTTCGACTTCCACACTGAATAGTTGGAGCCGGTGAGCTTAAACATGCCGCCAAACGATTCATCCATTTTCTGTGTCGTTTTGCTCTGATACCACTTGACGGGAACAGAACGCTCCCTATACGCAACGCTCGGCCACAACCGAGCTTAGGATCATACACAGAAAACGGAAAATGAAACGCACGACACAAAGAGGAGAAGAACTTCTTCTTGCACCAACAAGAAAAAAAATGACAACAATAGTAACTAAAAGTTTTGCCCTAAGTCATATTTATACTAATATGACTTTTCGGCTATTTACAAATGTAGCCTCGATAGGCTCTCAGAAGCATATTTACGAATATGTCTCCTCATCCGGTTCATACCGGGCCTGCACCATCCGGCTCTCCGTAGCTGAGTACTCCTCATCCGGTTCATACCGGGCTTGCACCATCCGGCTCTCCGTAGCCGGGTACTCCTCATCCGGTTCACACCGGGTCTGTATCATCCGGCTCTCCGTAGCCAGGTACTCCTCATCCAGTCTTCACCGGGTCTGCATCATCCGGCTCTCCGTAGCCAGGTACTCCTCATCCGGTCTTCACCGGGTCTGCATCATCCGGCTCTCCGTAGCCAGGTACTCCTCATCCGGTCTTCACCGGGTCTGCATCATCCGGCTCTCCGTGGCCGGGTCCACCTCATCCGGTCTTCGGCCTCGACCGAGTTTGTTCATCGGCACTAATCTTCTCCCTTCCCATCCGGAGGGACCTGTCTCCCAACAAACTCCCCCTTCACTCCGGCGTGGGGTGTCCTACCAGTCCGATTCTCTTCCGGCATGCGTCCAGCTTGTCAGGTGTCAGCACTTTGGTCAGCATATCTGACCCGTTCTCTGCCGTGTGGATCTTCGTCAGTGCGAACTCCTTGTCATCTACTCTTTCCTGGATCCAGTGATACCTCCGCTGGATATGCTTCGTCCGGGAATGGTAGGCCACATTCTTAGCAAGGTGGATGGCACTTTGACTGTCGCAGTAGAGTCGGTATTCCTCTTGCCGTATACTGAGCTCTCCGATGAAGTCCTTCATCCATAAAATTTCCTTGCCGGCTTCCACAGCCGCCATGTACTCCGCCTCCGTGGTTGACAATGCAACAGTCTTCTGCAGCCTCGACTACCACAAAACAGCTCCCCCTGCATATGTCATCACATACCCGGATGTAGACCGGCTGGTATCCACATCAGCCGACATGTCCGAATCGGTGAAACCGTCCAGTTGAGGTTTTCCTGAGCCGAATCGGAGACACATATTTGAAGTGCCCTTCAAATACCGGAGTATCCATTTGACCGCGTTCCAGTGCTCCTTGCCGGGATTGCTCATAAACCGGCTCACCACTCCGACTGCGTATCCTATATCCGGTCGAGTACAAACCATTGCGTACATCAAGCTCCCGACGGCAGAGGCATATGGGCTCTTCATCATATCCGCCTTCTCTGCTTTCGTCTTCGGGTTTTGCTTGCCGGATAGCCTGCAATTTGCCGGAAGTGTCGATCCGACCGGTTTCGCTTCTGACATGTTGAACCGGTGAAGCACCTTTGTCACATACTTCTCCTGTGACAACCATAATTGCTTCGCTGACCGGTCCCGAATGATGTGCATCCCCAGCATCTGTCTTGCCGGACCCAAGTCTTTCATTGAGAAGGTCCGGTTGAGAGCGTTCTTCAGCATCCGTAATTTGACTTGGTCACGTTCGACGATCAACATGTCGTCCACGTATAGAAGGAGTATCAGGAAGTCCCCTCCTTCGAACTTCTTCACAAACACGCAGTGATCGGCCTGTGTCTTGTGGTACCCTTGATCGGTCATGAAGGAGTCGAACTTCCGGTACCATTGCCGGGGGGCCTGCTTCAACCCGTAGAGGCTCTTCTTCAACCGGCAAACCAAGTACTCCTTCCCTTTCTCCACGAATCCTTCCGGTTGCTGCATGTAGATCTCCTCTTCGAGGTCGCCGTGAAGGAATGTCGTCTTCACGTCCAGCTACTCTACCTCAAGGTCCATGCTTGCCGCTATACTCAGCACCGTGCGGATGGAGTCATCTTTACAATCGGAGCAAATATCTCATCGAAGTCCACACCCTTCTTCTGCTGGAACCCCTTCTCCTGGCTTTGTATCTCTGGGGGTTGCCGGCATCTCCCGGTTTCAACTTGTACACCCACTTGTTTCGGAGTGCCCGCTTTCCTTTCGGCAACTCCACCAATTCGTACGTATGGTTCTCATGCAGGGAATCCATCTCATCCTACATGGCACTTAACCATTTGCGGTTGTGGGCGTCATCCTTCGCTTCTTCAAAGCTCTCCGGCTCCCCCTCATCGGTCAGCAGAACATGCTCTGCATCCGGAAATCTCCGAGGGGCCCTTCTCTCTCTGAGAGGATATCTTCGTCTTCGGGCTTCGGTAACCAGCTCCTCCATTTTCTCTTCATCCGAATCCGATTCGGGGTCTTGGCCGGTTCCGGTTTCAGCTTCCTCTACTTCTTCCTCAGCCTGTTCGGTATCCTCACCGTAACCGGCTGGTCCCTCGAGTGCTAACCGGTCTCTTGCCGGTTGGGTCTGCTCATCGTAGAGTCGATCCTTACCGGTCGACTCGGAGTTCATTATCTTCTTCTCCGACTCCCAGTCGGCGAGCGTCTTGTCCTCCATGAAGATAATAACTCGACTCCGGAATACCTTCTTGTCGACCGGGTCCCACACTCGGTAGCCGAACTCATTGTCACCGTAACCGAGGAATATGCATGGCCGGGTCTTTGGATCTAACTTTCCTCTCCGGTCCTTTGCTACTTGCACGTACGCGAGACACCCGAACACCTTCAGATGCCGGTAGGATACTTCCTTACCGGTCCACACTCTCTGTGGCGTGTCTCCGTCCAAGGGTACTGAGGGTGATCTATTTATCACGTATGTCGCCGTCGACAGTGCCTCAGCCCAAAACTTCTTGGGTAGTTTTGCATGCGCTAGCATACTCCGGACCCTCTCCATTATGGTCTGGTTCATCCTCTTGGCCAGCCCGTTTAGTTCTGGTGTCTTCGGCACGATAAATTCGAGCCGGATTCCCTTCGAGTGGTAGTACTCCTCGAACTGCCCCCGGTATTCTCCTCCGTTATCTGCTCGAACCGCCTTCAGCTTTCGGCCGGCTTCTCTTTCCACTCTCGCGTGGAGCTCTTTGAAGACGGATAACACCTGATCCTTTGTCTTCAACGGTGTGGCTCACAGCTTCCCACTGTGGTCATCTATGAACGTCACGAGGTACTGCGCTCCGGCATGTGACTTCGTGTCTACTTGACACACATTCGTATGCACCAACTCCAATGGTGCATTACGTCTCATCGGTGGCCTTGGTCGGAAGGAGGTCTGGTTCTGCTTACCGGCCAGACAATCAGTGCACTTCTCTAAGTGCACGTTCTTCACTGGAATGAGGTTGTCTTCTGCAAGGCTCTTTATCCCCGTCTCGCTCATATGACACAACCTCTTGTGCCACAGCTCACTGGCAGTGTCGGATTCCACGTTCACTTCTTCCGGACATAACCGGGCATTCATGAGGTACAACGTGTTGACCTTCCGAGCCCGAGCCACGATCAGGCTCCCTTTGCTGAACTTCATGACCCCGTTTCGGATGCTACCCGTGTAGCCTTCATCATCTTGCCGACCGGCTGATATCAGGTTTAGACGAACCTCCGGAACGTGTCGGACATCTTTCAACAGCAACTTGGATCCGGTTGGTGTTGACAGCCACACGTCTCCTATGCCGACAATTTCATTCCCCATCCGGACACAGCCGTGGTCACCGGCTGAGTAGGATGAGAAGCATTTCCGACACCACTAAAAGGGGCAGTGGTCCGGACGAGTCGCTGAAAGACGTTGCAAGAATCGGTTACCCCACGTCCTATCCAGAGACTTCGGTAGTTCGGCCGACGTGGCAACGTGAGACCGAAAGAGATGGAGGATGGAGGCGAGAACGCGAAGAGGAGAGAAACGACGAGTTCGGGAGAAGTACAAGGGAGGAAGAGGAGAACGAAGACCGGTCCTACAGGGTCCCCACACTAGTCCGGAGGCCCCGGAAGTTCGGCCAACGTGGCAACGTGAGACCTAGGGAGAGGCTGGTGGCGACAGGAGAACGGGACCCGGCAATCCGGAGAAGGACGAACGGACCCGGACGAGAACCGGGCGGAGCGGACTCCCGGATGACCATTCCGGGAGGGAGGAAGAGAGCAGGCCTACAAAGAGGCCAAGGAGACCGTACGTCGGTACCACGAGAGAGGGTGCGGAGTAAACCGCCCTCTCGGCATGCGGAAAAGGACGACTCGAGACAGTGTCAGGAAGACAAATCGGAGGCCCAAGGAGGATCCTTCACACCGGTTCTAGAGACTTCGAGAGTCGGCAACGCGGTCGACGTAAGACCAAGATACTGACGGTGGCGACGAGGTGACGAGGCAAAGAGCTGCGGATGGGCGGTTTGCGGAGATCCTCACACCGATTCGGCTGTTGGTCCGAGTGCCGGCGTGAGTCCAATAGGAGAGGACGGTGGTGGCAGGTGAACGTGACCGGACGACGGAAGCAGAGAAAGAAGGTATCAGGCCGGTGAGGCGGGTACGAACCGAATTGGACCTTCCGGCAAGGTCAATGGGCATGAGGAAGTCCGGTCCTACGGGATCCCCACACCGAACCAGAGACTCCGGCAGTTCGGCCAACGTGGCAACATGAGACCGAGAGAGAAGGTTGGTGGCGGCGGGAAACGGGACCCAACAACACGAAGACGGAACCCGGCTACGGGGAAGACACGAGGAGAGTCGTGAAGGACTCCGACAAAAGACACCCGAATTTCGGCAAGCATAGAAACGGAGTCCGGTCCTATGGGACCCTCACACCGATCCGGAGACTCCGGCAGTTCGGCCAACGTGGCAACGTGAGACCTAGGGAGAAGGATGGTGGCGGCAGGGAACGGGACCCAACGACACGAGGTAGCGGATAGGGAGCCGGTAAGACGGGTGGACAAAGTGCGAAACCCTCACCGGCCGGTTACGGTTTCGGAAGGAACCGGTAGGGGCAAACATGGGGAGGTGTGTCAGGCTGGAAAGGCACACCTGGGACAGAACAAGAGTCTTGCAAGTGGCCATCGCGGGCCGGATCGAAGCGTGACTACGGGACGGTGTTCGGCACGGGCGGAGCCGAACAAAGGAAGCGGAAGACGGCACAAGGGAGGTGTCGGGAACGAGGTGACGAGTGCATAGTGGATTGCACAGGGTCGGAGTCAGGGGATGACAAGAGAGTCCGGAGGAGGATCCTCCACACTCGCTTCGTAGATCTCGGCAGCTCAGTCAGAGTAGCGAAGATTGACACAGCAAGCCGGGATGACAAGCTGGTGGGGATGAGGGGATGACGACAAGCGGAAGACTCAGGACCTGTTGCAGCACCACAAAACGAGAAAGGCGAAGCGGGCCACTACGAGCATTCCTCAAGCGGAGGACATCGGGCATACGGTGGAGAGAGGGGCGTGCATATGGTTGAACAAGGGCCAGCGGAAGTACGCGTACTATGGAGATCGCGGTGAAGGACCCATCGACGGATCGAACGAGCCTACGGGGAGGTAAGCGCGAAGGAAGAACCGAAGCCGATGGTTCGAACCGGCAGCAAGCCGGGATGCGGATCACGGTTGACCGATTTCTCACCGGCCGAAATCTCTCACCCTTCACCGGATTTGGCACGTGCGGTTTGGTGGGGGCGGATGTCGTGAAGAATTTCGGCCAGAGGCGGAAACCGGGAAACATTGGCTACATCGGCGGGGTGCAGCATGTGTGCTCACCCTTGTATATTTAGTGTGAATAACGAGGGCGCCTTTATGGCGCCGAAGAGTAGTCAAGTCGAGACAGACGATCCCATGTAAGTCGGGATTTATCCCACATTGTAACGCATCCCTCTCCTTGTTCTATAAAAGGAAGGGAGCGCCCTTTGTGAAAGGGTTGCCCGTTTTGTGTTAGAGGGTATACCGTTAGGTTTAGAGTTAGTTTTCTTCTTCTTCTTCTTCTTCTTGGCGGGGAGGTCGACCGTTGAGGGTTGTCTCTGCTAGGTCTCCTGTGCAAGACCTCGCTCCGCATGACGAGCCCGAGAGCTCCCCGGACGACGGCTTGGCAGCAGACTGCTGCTGTAACCTACCCTACCATGGTCCGGCTCGAAGCCGGGATTGTATTCTTCCCCTTTGTAATATACATACTAGTATCCATCTGTGCATACTCGTGTCTCTGTTTGTATGGGTGTCTTGGTGTTCCCTTCCCTGTGTTTCTGTACATAAGGGCGTGAGTTGGTTTGGCGTGGTGTGTGTGTGGGTGTGAGTCGGAGTCAAGTGCGCGTTCTCTCTCTTTCTCTCTCCCGTTCGGTGGCTTCTGGAACCCGTCGGGAATCGTCTTCACGGCTTCCCCTCTTCCCTAGTCCGAGACCCCCGTGGTCCCGCCCTTCCACACGCACGCGCTTAACAACGTGACAACAGCGTATCTCCGAAAGGAAGGAATTCAGCGAGAATTCACTTGCCGACACACTCCACAACAAAACGGAGTAGCCGAGCGCAAAAATCGACACATCCTCGAAGTAGTGCGGGCCATGATGAACGAGAAGCATATGCCCAAGTCATATTGGGCCGAAGCTGCAAATATGACAGTCTACCTAATGAACCGATGCACAACATCCGGCGTGCACGAGGTCACTCCGCACGAAAAATACTTCGGAAAGAAGCCAGACTTATTGCACACCCGGATATTCGACGCGATAGTGTACGTGCACATCCCTGATGAGAAGCGTCAAAAGCTTGACCCGAAGTCGGAGAAATGTATCCTCGTAGGATACTCACTGGAGCAAAAGGGGTACAAGTGCTACAACCCCTCAACTCGAAAATCTTGAGTAAGTCGAGACATTGTTTTTGACGAGTCCGCATCCTGGTACGCACCAAAGACAACTTCGACTCTGACTCCGCTTGACCCGGAATCTACCGAACAAGAGATAGAGGATAAAGATCGCCTTACGCGCATATTTGAAGAAAGTCCGATCACGACCCGACTGAGCGGACCACAAGAGCCTTTGAGCGATCAAAGCACATCACGGCCTAGCCCGAAGATGGACAAAGGCAAGGCAAAAATGTCGGAATACGAAGACGATCGCTTCGACGACGATGAGTCGACTCACTCACTCGACAATGAGTTTGGCGGCTTCGATGTACCAATCGGAGCTAAGAAAGCCCTCATCTCTGCAAGTGAAAAGCTCCGTCGCTCCACCCGTGAAAAGAATCCGGTCAGCCGATTCGGCTACAATGACTACATGGCATATCATTATGCCTTTATGATGAAGGTGCCGATAGTACGCGAGCCGGAAACATTTTCCGAAGTAGCCAAGGATCCGCGATGGATCGAAGCCATGAACAGGGAGATGCAGGCACTACGCAAGAACAAGACGTCGGATCTCGTTCCCACCTCACCACACAAAAAGGCGATTGGATGCAGATGGATTTACAAAGTGAAGCACAACGCCGACGGTTCCATCAACCACTACAAAGCGCGACTCGTAGCGAAAGGCTATGCCCAAACAAACGGAGTTGACCAAGAGGAGACCTTTGTCCCGGTGGCAAAGATGACGACGGTACGGACCGTAATTGCACTTGTTGCGGTGAAAGGGTGGCACCTTCATCAAAAGGACATAAAGAACGCCTTTCTACAAGGCGAATTAGAAGAGGAGGTGTACATGATACAACCACCCGGCTTCAACTCGAGCACCCATCCGAAAGTTGTATGCCGACTCAAGAAGCCACTCTACGGCCTCAAGCAAGCACCGCGTGCTTGGCATTCGAAGATAACGCAATATCTTCATCAAATCGGCTTCCGTATGTCAAAATCGGACAACTCCCTCTACATATGAAGCGATTCCGCAAGTCCACTCGTCATCATCTTATATGTGGATTACCTAGTCATTGGAAGCGAGCATCTCGTCGAAATCAATAAGGTCAAATCCCTCATTTTTGACAAGTTCGAGATGACAGACATGAAGGAGCTCCACTACTTCCTCGGCATCGAGGTAATTCGGACTCCAGCCGGAATCATGATCTCTCAACGGCACTACATCCTCAACTTGTTATACAAGTTCGGTATGGCTGAGTGCAAATCCGTGGCAACCCCGCTCGATCGCAATCTCAAACTAGATGCAGACTCTGGCACCAAAGCGTGTGATCCGACTCAGTATCGGCAACTCATCGGGAGTCTCATCTACCTCACAATCACTCGACCCGATCTCAGTTATCCGGTCGGTCTTCTTAGCCAATTCATGCAAACACCCGCGTGATACTCACTTGGATTGCGCTAAGCGAGTTCTACGATACGTGAGCGGCACAATGGATTGCGGCATCCTCTACAAGACTGCGATGCCAATACGACTCGAGGGGTACACAGACACCGATTGGGCCGTCTACAAAGCCGATAGAAGATCAACCTCCGGATTTGTTTTCTCCCTCGACAACAGAGCAATATCCTGGAGCAACAAAAAGCAACCAACCGTCGCTCTTTCGAGCATAGAGGCGGAATACAGGGGCGCGGTAGTGGCCGCATGTGAAGTTGTATGGCTCAAAAGGATACTCAAGGATCTCGACGTACCCATCAAGGATCCGACTTCCCTTTACTGTGACAACATGAGCAATATCTATCTGGCTCGGAACCTAGTGTTCCACGCACGGACAAAGCACAGTGAAGTGCACTATCACTTCATCCGAGAGTGCGTTCTAGTTGGCGATGTCGACCTACAACACATTAGCACAAATCTTCAAACGGACGACATCTTCACTAAAGCCTTAGGGGCCGACAAGCTATGGCAATTCATGAACGATCTTGGATTGAAGATCCCTGACCTGCCAAGCTTGAGGGGGAGTACTGAAGACACTACACAATAACGCGTGGATTCCGCAACCGCGCAACGAAGCCGCGAAGAAAGACGCAAGCCGAAGCACAGACTTTGCAATTACGCACAACGCAAGCTGGAGCACGGATTCCGCAACTCCGCATAAATATGAGTCGACGCGAGTTGAAGCGGATTTCGGATACCGTCTGAAACCAACCCGACTTGAGCTTGAGGGGGCGTGTTGAGAATCAAGCTCAACTTGGTCTAGTGTGTGAACTCACCTTGAGAGTGAATAGACACTCCAACGGTCAAGAGTCACCATTATGTCACCACTTTGTATTCTAGCATTTAGTATGAGTCATAGAATCATATTCTATGACACATAACTTATGAGCTTTCACATTCCCCATGCTCCATGAGTCTTGTAGTTAATGAAGAGAGAGGGTAACTATATAAAGCACCCTCCTCCCACCTTGTATTATGTTGAGTCTTTCTCCTTTGTTAATATACTTAACCTTGCGTATTCTTTGTGTCTTACTCCTTGTCTCTTGCACTCTCTCTCACACACACTCACATAACGCACATCTCTCACCTATTCCGCTACACAAGAATCATACCCGATTCTTTATAGGGACAAAGTGAGCCATCTTTGAAAACCGATCGACGATCACTAGCACCGTGTCATGGCCACCGACGCGAGGGAGGTTGGTTATGAAGTTCATCGAGAGAGAGGCCCATGGTTGACTAGGAAGTGGAAGTAGGTGGAGAAGGTCGTATGGACGATGGTGAGCCGCTTTGGAACGGGCACAGACGTCACACGTCTTGATAAATTCTTCGATAAATTTTCAAGGTTGGGGCCACCAAAACTCCCGAGATAGAAACTCCAATGTTTTCGCGACCCCAAAGTGGCCGACAAGGGGAGGTGATTAGGATAGAGTAGGACTCGTGGCAATTTTGTAGGACTCGAGTGTGACATGCTACAGGTGGTACATAAAGGAGGTGATTACGATAGAGTAGCCCATCTTGAGTTGTAAAATGACTGAGATTTGAGCGTTGGATTCCCTGGGATGGGTCGTTGATGCGCGCTAGGATATCTGTAGCGAATGGGTTTGACATGCTGGCCTGGGCAATTTCGTTGAGCAAGGAATCATCATACAACATGTAGGTTGCGAACATCTGGTGTTGATCGGGCCGCAATAAACAATGTGATTTTTGAGAATATGCGTCGTCACCTAGGCGTAGCGCAAAATCTGGTCGCTGAGAGAGGGCATTCACTTTCCCATGTTGAATACTGGGTCGGAACAAGATTTCGAAGTCGTAATCGACGAGAAAAGATGACCAACGATCTTGTGTCCGATTCAACGTATGATTGGTGGTGAAGTAGATGAGACTCTTGTGGTCGGTTAGCACCTGGATACGATGTTGGGCCCCAACGAGATAGGGTCGCCATTCAGTGAAGGCAGAGATGATATCTGCAAGCTCCTTGTTGTAGACTGGATAATTGATTTCCGAGGCTTATAAACTTTCAGGAGTAGAAGGCGACTAGATGTAGTGTGCCATCGTCGTTTGGCTGGGACAGACCCGCACTAATGGGGAAGTCGGAGGCATCGGTCTCAACATCGGTCAGGGTGAACCAACACCGGGGTTGAGAGAAAAGCTGCTTTGAGAGTCTCAAAAGCATTGTGTGCCGCGGGGGTCCAGAGAAATGGAGTATCTTTTCAAGTAAGTTGGATACGAGGTTGCATGAGGGAAGAAAACCCGTCTATAAATCTTCTATAGAAATTTGCGAAACCCAGAAATGATTGTACCTCTTTTAGTCGAGTCAGGAGAGGCCAATCGGTGATTGCTGTTACCTTGTGCTTATCCATTGTAATCCCAGTGGGTGAGATAATGTAACTCACTAATTCGATAGAGGTTCGATGGAATTCACATTTCTCACTTTTGGCGTAAAGCCCATATTCCCGAAGTTTGGTTAGTACTAGCCGGACATGTTATGTGTGCTCCTCTAACTTGGAAGAATAAACTAGGATGTTGTCAAGGTAGATTACCACGAAGTGATTGAGGTACTCTCGAAATATATAATTAATCATGTAACGGAATCAAGAGAATTTAGTGACCCAGTCGGAATCGGCCGTACCGGAAAAGTGATGGAGTGATTGCACCAATCCACTATCAGACTGTGTATCTGCAACCAAGATAGCCCCAAAAAAATTGGATGTCGGGGGGTTTGAATGAGGTAGAAGGTTAGTACCTCATGGTGGGGCCTGACTTGAAGTACCAACGGGATAATGACTTCTATAATTGCTCCCAAAGAGAGAACTTGGCCATCGATCGCTTCAACGGATATGGGTTGTGATGTGGAGATGGTGGGGATATTATGTGCACAGACAAACGATATATCGATAAAACAAGTAGATGCTCCGGAGTCGATCAAAGCATGAGATTGTATTGATGTTGACCCAAAACAAAGACTTACTTGCAAAGCAAACCTCCCTAATGGTGGAATGGAGTTGTATGAGCATGGAGAAGGTGGGTAACGGGAAGCGTCCAGCGGCATGGCTTCTATTGCAGCCAGACTTGGTCATTTTCCTGTTGTTGAGGAACCTCCGCAAGACGTGCACGGTAGAATTGGTGTCGGGGGCCCCGCACCGGGCAGTGGCGGATGACATGGCCAGGGTTACCACAATAGAGATAGAGGCCATTGGCACGACGATGTTGGCGCTGGACATCAGTTAGTGGTTGGAACCGAGCGTGGTCGATCTTCATCGGGGCATGGGAATTGACCTCCATCGTAGGATGAGTATCATTGGGTGTGGGTAAGGTTGGCGTGGGGGGCGAAACTCAGACATAGGGCCTGGCTATTGAAGCGTTTCAGGAGGAAGACTGAAACCCGCGAGTCCAACGTTCTTCCTGAGGAAGTTGAACATACGATTATTACATTGGACAGCTTGGGAAATTACTTGAGACAACGATGTGGACTCCGGAAAGTTCAAGTGAAGAGTCTTGAAACCGTTTCGGAGGCCGCGACGAAAATGGCCGCATAAGGCTTGGTCATCCCAATTGACATCACAAGCAATCTGGCGGAACTCGGAAGCGTAGACAAAGGCTGGACGTGAGCCTTGTTGGAAGGAATAGAGCATCGTGAGTGCCATTGTAAAGAGTAACGTGCGGAAGCAAGTATGAAGACCGAACAGAAGGAAGAAAACTCAGGTTTAATGGAGAGCTTGAGCTTACGCAGTATACGCGGGAGAGACAGAGAGACAAAGAGAGTGATAGAGAGAAAATACAAGAACAATATTCAAAAAACTCTATTCACCATTCTCTATACATATGTGTGTTCAATGAACACTTTTATACAAGTCCTAGAAGGACTGACCGAAGTACTGACAGTACTTCAATGCTCACTAAGAGCTCCTACACTAACTCCCAAATATATTCCTCACGGAATATCTTTCCTAACGGCCTCCCGGTTTACGCACCGATCCGGCCCTACCTACGCACCGGTCTACATACCGGTTTACGCATTCGGCCTAACCGATCGGTCCCAACCGATCCGGTCCTCGGCTTCTTCAGCCGATTCGGCCGATGTTGAGCTTGTCTCTCAACACTCCCCCGCAAGCTCAACTTGAGGCTCTTCAGGATCTTCGGGCTCACAACTCCGGTTCCTCCTGGCTTCACGCCTAGCTTGCGCTCCACGACCTGTTCGACTCCGCGCGCTTCGACCCTTCTGGTCGGCTTGTCTGCTCATGTGGCCCTCATCAGCTCTTCTGCTGTTGCGGTGTTGACGCTTCTTCTGCGGCCTTTTCTTCTGCTTGGGCCTCGGTTGATTCAGCGTGTCTGAATCAAACATCCGAACCGACTCGGCTACCTCCGATCGGTTTTCACTCTCGTCCGAGTTGGCTGTCTCCAACTCGTCTTCGGTCTTCTCGCCCTCGGTGGCGTCATCTTCCCCATGCGTGGTTGGCTTCGGCTCTCTCCTTCGGTTGCTCCCCTTTTGTCCTCTTCCGAACTTTTCCATGGGTCCACCCTCGGCTTCTTCAACCGATCCGAAGTCGAACTCGACAACCAAGTCAACCGACTCGGTGGTGTCGCGGTCTCCGCTCCTTTCCTGCTGCCTTGCTTGGTCGTTCAGGACTGTTCTCCCCCTCAAGTTTGGCACGTCGAGGTGACGCAATCCGAGCGCACCTGAGAATTGCCGCAACTTGTCCAGACCAAGAGGCTTGGTGAAGATGTCGGCAGTCTGCCGATCCGTCGGAACATACTGAAGTTTGACTTCACCGAAAAGGACATGCTCACGGACGAAATGGTAGTGCACCTCAATGTGCTTGGTCCGTGCGTGGAAGACGGGGTTCTTCGCGAGTTGGATGCTGCTGAGGTTGTCGCAGTAGATCGTCGTTGGATCGGACACCTCCTCTTGCAGGTCCTTAAGTAGCCGCTTCAACCATATGGCTTCGCATGTCGCGACAGCCGCTCCTCGGTACTCAGCTTCGGTGCTCGACAGTGCAACTGTCGGCTGCTTCTTACTGCTCCACGCGATCGTGGCACTCCCGAGGGAGAACGCGTATCCAGACGTGGATCGGCGATCGGTGGCGTTGCCAGCCCAATCAGCATCGATGTAGCCGACTAACTGCACGGCTGCACCGGTCCGATATAGCAGTCCCCGGTCCTTAGTGCCGTTGACATACCGAAGTATGCGTTGCGCACACTGAAGGTGCTCCTCGGTAGGTCACGCCATGAATTGACTGATCACTCCGACCGGATAACTGAGGTTGGGTCGGGTGATGGTCAAGTATATGAGGCTTTCGACAATTTGTCGGAACCTCGTCGGGTCGCATACCTTTCTCGTATCGGGACGAAGCTTGACGGTTCTGTCCAGAGGAGTCGAGACGGACTTACAGTCGGCCATCCCGAATTTGAAGAGCATACTCAGCATGTAATGACATTGGCTGATCAATATGCCTTCGGGGGTACGGATCACTTCGATCCCGAGGAAGTAATGAAGGTCCCCTAGATCCTTCATGTCGAACGATGCCGCAAGCTGGAGCTTCACGCAGTCGATTTCACCGAGGTCGGCGCCGGTGATGACCAAGTCATCAACATATAGTAAAATACTAACCGGTCCGAGTCGACCTTTCCGGATGAACAAGGAAGAGTCCGATTTTGACGTGACGAAGCCCATCCGACGCAGTTGTTGCGTGATCTTCGCGTTCCAGGCACGCGGGGCTTGCTTCAGTTTGTAAAGGGACTTCTTCAGTCGGCATACTGTTGAGGAGTTCGTTCTGGAGTGAAATCCGGGGGGCTATACCATGTACACTTGTTCCTCAAGGTCACCTTGCAGGAACGCATTCTTTACATCCATCTGATGTAAGTGCCACCCCTTCGCCGCAGCTACTGCGAGCAAAACACGGACGGTCATCATTTTCGCGACCGGCGCAAATGTCTCATCATAGTCCATGCTGTGTTTCTGCGCGTAGCCCTTTGCCACTAGCCGAGCCCTGTACCGGTTGACCGAGCCATCGGTGTTGTACTTGACCTTGTACACCCACCTACACCCGATCGGTTTTACCCCTGTTGGTGTGCCAACCAGGTCCCAGGTCTCATTCTCCGCCAATGCGTGCATCTCTTCCTCCATCGCGGCACGCCAATTCGCGTCTTTAGCCGCTTCTGCGTAGCTCTCCGGCTCACGCACTTCCGCTACACGGGTCATGTACGCATAATGATGCGCCATGTACTCGTTGTATCCGAACCGCAAAACAGGGTTCTTCTGGCGGGTAGATCGGCGTAATCTAGCATTAGCCGATGTCGAGGCCTTCTCGGTCGACGTGGACTTCACCTTTAAAGACCCGTCACCGGTTCCCTCGGCGTCGGACTCGCGTCGGTCTGACTCGTTCCTATCCGTGCCGGAATCCGACACCTTCTTCTTCCCTTTCTCTTTGCGCGTAAGTCGTCTCCTCGGCTTCCTACGCGGGGAATGCACGGTCGAGTCTCCACTACTCGCCCACTCTTCATCGGACTGGTCGTACCGACTCAGTCGTCCAATCGGTCCACTCGGTCCACTTAAACGGAGTGAAATCGGACTCTCTTCGCGGGTCTCGATTTCGGGCTCATCCGGAGGCATCTCGGCCTCTCTGACCTCATCGTCAGAGCTCGGATTGGAGTCGGGGTTCGGAGTCGGGGGCTGGTACCAGGACGCGGACTCGTCAAACACAACGTCGTGGCTGACACACGCTTGTTTGGTGCGAGGGTTATAGCACTTATAACCCTTTTGCTCGTCCGAGTAACCGACCAAGATGCATTTCTCGGCCTTTGCGTCCAACTTCCTCCTTTTCTCCTTCGGTACATGCACATACGCAATGCTACCGAACACCCTCAAGTGTCGCAAGTTCGGCTTCGTTCCGAAGTATAGCTCGTGCGCCGACACTTTGTCTCCGATCCGGTTTTGGATGTATACCGTGGTCCTTACCGCCTCGGCCCAGTAGAACTTGGGCAAGCTCTTCTCCTCCAGCATTGCCCGTGCCGCTTCCACAATCGACCGATTCTTCCTCTCGGCCACACCGTTCTACTCCGGCGTGTATCTACAACTGAATTCGCGCCGAATTCCCATTTGTTGTAGATAACCGTTGAATTGACCAGAAAAGTACTCTTTCCCGCCATCCGACCGCAAGCACTTGATCTTTCGTTCGTTTCTGTTTCCACGAACCCTTTGAGGTCCCGGAAACAGTCGAAGACTTCGCTCTTCCTCTCAACGAGGTAGATCTACGTGTGCCGCGTGTGGTCGTCGATGAAGGAGACGAAATATCGGCTCCCGCCAAGACTAACGTTTTGTGACGGCCCCCATACATCGGAGTGTATAAGGTCGAGCTTGTTCTGGCTCCGGTTTCGCTCGTTGGGGAAAGGAAGTCGGTGTTGCTTCCCGAGTTGGCAGGCTTCACAAATTTGTGCCTTTCGGCCACTAAATTTGGGCAATCCTAACACTACCTGTTTCGATTGCAGATCTTGAAGCCACTGGTAGTTGACGTGGCCTATCCGCTTGTGCCACAAGTCAATGTCTGACTCGGATTTTTGTCCCTTCGCAAACATTGTGGTGCCGCCGTCAGTGGAATCGAGGATGAACATCCTCCCGTCTCTACGCCCTTGCGCAATCACACGGCCTTCTTCCTCAATGAAGCACCCGAGGTGTGTAAACCGAACCTCCATCCCTTGGTCGACGCTCTGTCCAACCAAGACCAAGTTCTTCGTGATTGTCGGAACGTGCAACACATTCATGAGTTTCCCTTTCTGCCCGACATGGCTAAGGGGAACTTCTCCGACATTCGCGATCGGATGCGGAGTGTCGTCTCCAGTTGCGACTACTCCAAGTTGTATCGGTTTTTCAAGGTACGAGAACCACTCCTTATGACTCGTCTGATCTCGGGGTGGTTCGTTTCATTGAGTTTGCTTCGTGTCTTGTCACGAAGATAGACCCTTCTCCGGCTCTCCCGGAGTCTTCGGCGTAGTGCGATCGTTGCCGATTTCCCTTGTCGGTATGTCTGGAGCCGTTTCCGGAACTGGTTCTCTCCGAATCGGCGCGCTTCTTCCAGCACTCACTTTCCCTGTGGCCTTTCTTGCCACAGTACCAGCACTCCATGATGGCCTTCCCTTGCCGGTTCTCATCGCTTCGACTCCCCCTGTTTTCAGAGGGTTCGGAGTTGTTGTCGGCATCACTTTGGTGCCTTCTTCCTTGATCTCATCGGCCGCCTCCATTGCGCCCCGACTCGCCTCGTCCTCCACGTCCACGGGGCCTATCTCTCTCCGTGTACAACATTTTGTTGTCGGTGTGCGTGCTTGTAGACGCACCCGCGTGGTTCTCCTCTACCAGGAGCATTGGCTGTAAGTCGAAAAAGGACGGCGTATTCTCCCGGGTACACACAATCGTTCGGACCGCTCCGAACTTCGACGCCAAACCTCCGAGACAGATCTGGACCATCTCGCTCTCCTCGATGTTCACCTCTATGGAGGCGAGGGAGTCGCAGATATCTTTGATCTTCGAGGTATAGTCCGCCACCGACAAGTCGCGTTGTCGTAGGTTGTTCAACTCTTGTCGGAGCTGAAGCTTCCTGGCTGTGGTGCTCGCGGCGAAAATCTTCTTCAGATTTTCCCACGCACCCTTCGGCGTCTTTGCATCCCGAACATAGCTCAATAGTTGTTCGCCCACACACGACGCGAAGCAGTATAATACCCTGCTCGCCGATTGCTCCCACGACGGGAAGTCTCTGTGTGTCGATTCGGGTGTCGCGTCATTAGCTCCTTCGACATAACTCCAGTAGCTGTGCCCGAGCAGGTACTGGTGCATCTTGTAGGACCAAGACACGTAGTTGGTTCTGTCGAGCTTCTCTGTTGGAAGCGAGCTCGCCATGCCTCTATCCATCGTTCTTCTTGTTCTTCTTCGTCAAGTTGTGTCGGCTGCAGAGAGGTTCTCAACCCTCGCGCTCTGATACCATGTAAAGAGTAACGTGCGGAAGCAAGTATGAAGACCGAACAGAAGGAAGAAAACTCAGGTTTAATGGAGAGCTTGAGCTTACACAGTATACACGGGAGAGACAGAGAGATAGAGAGAGTGATAGAGAGAAAATACAAGAACAATATTCAAAAAACTCTATTCACCATTCTCTATACATATGTGTGTTCAATGAACACTTTTATACAAGTCCTAGAAGGACTGACCGAAGTACTGACAGTACTTCAATGCTCACTAAGAGCTCCTACACTAACTCCCAAATATATTCCTCACGGAATATCTTTCCTAACGGCCTCCTGGTTTACGCACCGATCCGGCCCTACCTACGCACCGGTCTGCGTACCGGTTTATGCATTCGGCCTAACATATCGGTCCCAACCGATCCGGTCCTCGGCTTCTTCAGCCGATCCGGCCGATGTTGAGCTTGTCTCTCAACAGCCATTCGTCGTTGGACTGTCTCGCAGAATGTAGCTTCGAGCTCAGTAAGGAAAGCGGGGAAGTTTTCTAAGAGAGGGGATGAGGTCTCGACCAAGGGTGCAAACCACGCTTGCGCCAGCCTGGAGAGAAGGGTGCCGACGAGGCCGACCCGAGAAAAGTCGTTAGTATAGCGTTGGGGTTGTAAACGGATGATAAGCTGAATATGATTGATGAAGCTGCGAAGATACGGCCTCGTGTCGTTGAATTTGTCGGGTAGGCTAACGGTTGGTTCAAGGACATATGGATGGGAAGAGGAAGTGGTTGGGCTAGGTGCCGACGACAGTTGTGGCTAGGATTGAAGCTCTCGTAATGATTCCTGAAGGATTTTATTTTTGAGTTGAAGTTGTTGCAAGGTTGCCATTACTTGGTTTAGGTTGTCGACGGAGTCAAACATGGTAGCAAGAAGAGGAAGGTGAACAAACTGTCACGGATGAGTATAATAGAGTAGAATGAAGATGAGACTAAGAACTAGGGGAGAGAAAAAGAACAAGAACTTGACTTCCAAGGTGCACTTGAGTATTTGAACAAGACGGTAGAGGTATGTGTGCTAGCTAGGAATAGAGAATGCATCCAAGCTAGGAACTTCCAATGTTCAATCTACCATACATGGAGTTGGATTTGAATATAAGGATGTATAGATGGATGTAGCTTAGTTGGTAGGGTTGTCCAATGGAGACCCGGAGGTCTTGGGTTCAATCCCCACCTTCCACGGTGGTGTGGCATATGCTTATGCCAGTTGTATTCCTCCCTTGTTTAATCTATTTCATTTCATTGTATCTGATTGTTCTCTGTGTGTTGAGTACGTATCTCCAATCTGTCGCTCGCGTTTACCCGAGTACTGAGCCTGTGTGCTAGTTGCTTGTTATCCAACGACCGGTTCGGACAAACTCACATCTTTGAACCCGCCCACGCACTGTCCGGCATCTGGGAACCGATCCGATGAAGATTTCCGAATGACCTTCTTACTCTCAACGGCTCCTTGGTTCGAGACCCTCATGGCCCCATCCCATTTCAACACATCCACGACATCTTTGGTGAACCTGAAGTGAAAAGGGGTGGTTGTCGACTGCCTAGTGAATGCTCAAGAGGGCACGAGTGCCCTCGACAAAGCCGTCGAGTCGATAGTCGCTGCGATAGGCCGATTCAATGGCAAAGACGCGACGAGCTACCTTGAGGCTTACCAAGCCGAAATGATGATGAGGGATATTTCCGAGGACACACGACTGCCCGGATACCCTCGGGTCATTATGCTGAGCATCCATGCTAAGGTGCTCGAGGTGCAAGTAGACTACGGTACTTGGGCGGATTTCGAGGGGCAGTTCCTCGAAAGGTACAACTTCGATGACAATTGTCCCCCCACCCATTCCCTGACTTTAATGCAACGTACACCACTCCCTAAAAAGATTTTAATTATTTTTGATTTTTTTTAAATCACTCAGTACTAATAGTACTCGTGTTTTTTTTTGCCAAAAACAATACTTTTTTGGTACACCATAGCGTGCTTCAACCCTGTCCTAAGCGGTGAAGTTGAACTTCGGTATGTTCATACGGATCGACAAGTTGCCGACATCTTCACCAAACCGCTCGGATCGGGCAAGTTGCAGCATTTCACCGAAATGCTTGGTGTTCAACATCTCAACGTGCCACACTTGAGGGGGAGAACGGTCAAAGACACCGGAACGGGCAAAGGCAAAGAAACTGCCGATTGCGCCAGTGAGGGAAGAACTGACAAAGGGAGAGACAAGAAGAAGAAAGGAGTCGAGTCGACAAAGGAAGTTGACACATCCAAACAAGTCGAAACAAGCGGCAACGGTGACAGAGTCAAGAAAGACAGAGCCGACCGAAAGAAGAAGGCGAAGACCTAGACATGGTCCGATGTGGTGAAGGTCCTGGAACCGGAAGACGAATCAGGAGCAACCGATTCAGACAAGAGCTGGAACGAATCGGAGATAGCCGATTTGGAAGAATCGGATCAATTCAAGGCCAAGAGGACGAGAAGGAAGTGAAAGTCAATGCCAACACGAAGGAATCGACGAATCGGCAAGCACCGAAGTCACAACAGCGAGGGGGCTGAATTGGGCCTGTTGAGCAGACAAGCCGACCGGGGAGGTCGAGGTGCACAAAAGTAGAAGGGTCGCGGCAAACGGGACCGGACCTGACGAGGAGCGCGAGCGAGGCGGAGTGACGCTAGAAGGAGCCGGGTGGAAGGACCGTCTGCCATGGAGATTGACACTACGATCCGACCTCAAGTTGAGCTTGAGGGGGAGTGTTGAGCGGCAAGCTCAACCAGATCCGGATCGGCATCCAGAAGGGTGACCCAGATCAGTGAGCCGGTGAGCAAGCGAGTCGGTGAGCTGGGGAGCCGGTTAGCCGGATCAAGCAGTAACCGGAAGCCTAGTAGCAGCCTAGACTACTAGGTAGTTAATGTCTCGTAGTTAGTGTCAGACGCTCGTGTGATCATTAAGTACATTGTACCTCTGTCAGTCCTCTTAGGACTTGTATAAATAGTGATGTTGAGCACGTTGTATGTACAAAGAACTATTATTGTGTTGATAATAGATTTAAGTTGTTCTGCTCTTTCTTTGTCTCTTCTACGTACCTTATGTGTGTTAATGTCTCTCTCTCTCTCTCTCTCTCTCTCTCTCTCTCTCTCTCTCTCTCTCTGTTGCTATCGAGCTAAGTTGGTTGTCTAACGTTTCCGCACCTTCGTTTTTACAGATTGTTTCCTCTCCATCAATATCTGAGTTGTCTTGTTCTACTTTATTTTATTGTGTGCATGATCCGGACATTCACGTTTACAATATCGATAATATCTCGGTTCAATTATCATATTTTGAACAACAACAACTCGATGAAATCTTAAATGATTTTCGTGATGTTTTTCCAAGTGAACTACCACATGGGTTACCTCCTAAACGTAATATAGACCATCATATAGATATTGTACCTAGCGTTGCACCAATAAGTATACCTCCTTATCGCTTAAGTCGATCCGAAGAGGATGAGGTATCTAAGCAACTTAAGGACTATTTACGAATGGGTTATATACGTTATAGTAAATCTCCATGGGGTGCACATGTTCTCTTGGTAAAAAAGAAAGAGGGCACATGGCATATGTGTATCAATTACCGACGCCTGAATAAAGTGATGATCAAGAATTCATATCCATTGCCCCAGGCTGATGATCTAATTGTCCGTCTCTAGGGAGCTCGGTATTTTACGAAACTTGATCTCCGTACGAGCTACCATCAAATTCGTATAAGTGAGGACGATGTTCCTAAAACGACATTTCATACGTTGTCGTGCCTTTCGGCTCCGGATCGTTTGCGTGAGTCGGGTGGGAACCACCGGGGTTTTGGACTAGGAAGAGGAGAGTTTTAAGGCTAATAAGAATATAAATATGTTGTAAGAAAGAGTTATAGCAAACTCGTGAATCCCACGAGTGTATTGTATTAGATTAATCAATATGAATATAAGAATATAAACTTCGGTTGAAAGAGAATGATATAGAATTCTCGTGAATCCCACGAGTATAGTTTATTAATTGGTGTTTTTTAGAAACATATCCAGTTTCCAAATATTTTTCACACACAATTACATTGTGCTCCCCATCCTTATGTAGTGATGAGGAAGTCTTAGTAATCTATGCTTTTTCTCTAACTATAGACCCCATGCTTTTCCTATAGATAGACTATATGCTTTATCTAAAGTGATCATGCTTTTTTCTAACTTGTGCGTTTTTTATCATGCACGCTAGATGTGTATGTGTAGCTTTTTCTTTTGTTATGCGTTTTTCTAATGTTTATCCTAGCGTGAATTTACCTTTCTATGTGGGACATCTATGCTTTAACACTAATGAAATGCTAGTGTAATGGTAAGACATTACATTATTAACATGGAGGTGCAAGGTTTGAATCTTGCCCTATGCATGTTCCATTTATTTTGCTATTTTCTTCTATTTCTTCATTTTTTATTGAATCTAATACTATATACGTTTTTCACGTAGTGTACAAAATACACTACGACACTCACCCCCTCCAAACCCGCACATCCTCCGGTATGTGCCGAAGTAGTTGGTGTTTGTTAGTCTCCTCCTTCATCCTCCGTTTGTCCCGCTATGTCAACTTTGTCTCTCCATTTTGAGTAGACCCATTCTTTCCACCCGAACCATTGTCGCCATCCGATCCACCATATTCTATGTTCGCTTTTTGCATGGCCCGCTTGGTCCTTGTCATCCGCGGTAGTATCTTTTCTTGCCCTCTTTCTTTTCTTCATCAATCTCGACTTCTTTTCGGATTTTCGGTTTAGTCGGATTAGCTTACTTCCGATTCGGTCTCATCGGATCGTCTTTCGTTTAGTTCGGCTTCCTTTCCAATTTGTATTCGGTCGATCCGGACTCGGTTGATCGGTTTTTACCGATTCAGTGCTCTTTCGGGTCGGTTTCTTTTCTTTTCTTTTCGTCCGGATTTGCTTTCTTTTCTTCGTTTTCACCTGCCTTGTCCGGTTCGACTTTCGGCACTTCTTTCCGTTGTTCGCTACGTAGGTCCTCCGATATGTGCTCGTTGTTCGGTCCTCGTGTGGTTGTAATGCATGCTTCTTTTCTCGCCGTAGCGCGTGCTTCTTTATTCGCCATAACACGCGTTTCTTTATTCGCCGTAGAGCGTGCTCTGTATTACGCGCTTCTCCCGTCGTAGACCCGACCTCCGCATTGTCGCACTTTCTTTTAGATTGGAATTTCGGATGGATCATTTTCCATCCGAACCGACTTCCGACTTTACCTTCCTCGCCGCCATCTCCCGTCTCTCCGGTCTCACGTTGGTTCTCGGACACAACCGCCGAAGTCTCTAGATATTGTTGGCATGAATCCTCGGTATTACCTTCTTTCGTAGTTTCACCCTTAGCATTCTTCTCGGCTATCTCTTCATCGTATTCGTCGGCTTCGACATTCGTTTTCTCTCCGCCACCTTCCGTCTCTTCGGTCTCACATTGCCTTTCGATCGCAACCGCCGGAGTCTCTGGAATCAGTGGTGGGGAAGTCTCGATATGGCAATCCGCCATTGATTCGTCCATAGCCACCTCCGATTCGATTTCGTCTTTTGTGGCTACCTCCTTAATCACATCCGCTTCACACTCTTTATCTGCATCAATTATGCAAACATCTATTATGCTTACCCCTTTTTGACCCGATGTCTCGGGCACTTGTATCCCGAAATTTCCTTCTACACTTGAATTATCGGCCTTATCCTTCGCCATCGTTCTTTCACAAGACGAGTGGGTGTCTTGTTCCACTCTTTCTCCCGTGGTACCATCATGTTGTATTTCGGCCTTCATATTGGCTTCATCGTTTTTCCTCAATCGACCATCCTTCATGGGCCATGTCGTTGTTGACGAGATTCTCAGCTTCCTTTCATCATGTCTTCGACATACCCTTTCGACTTTGGCCCAATCCTCGGTAAGGCCGTTCGCACCGTCATCATCTTCGAGTTCGATCCCAATGTCCATCCTTTCTTTCCGATCGATCGATCTTACGAACATTAAGACTTTATCTCCTCCCACCAATCTTCGTTCCCGCTCCGAGAGTCGAGCAAAACGATGCTCGAACTCTAGGAACGCTTGCGTTGCACTTCGGTGAGTCTTCTCCGACGCCACCCATTCGTCGAATTCTCGTCGATCTCGTCCCTTCGATCTCTCGTAGTCATATGCCTCTCGTAAAGCTTCTTCAAAGGACTCCCATGTCGAGTTTTGTTGTTGTATCTTGTGGATTCTCTCTTGTAGTTCGTCCGAGGCCACCCGGTTAAAGGATATCACTTGCAATCCTTCCGGTATCCGATATTGCATCATCTCCGCCTTATATTCACGTAGGTAGCGTGACACACCCTTACCGTTGAATTCCCCGTTTCGTCGCAGAAGCCGCTCTACTGCCGCCTTCATCTCCGACATCGCACGTTGTTCTTGTAGCATCCGTTCGAACATCATCATCATCATGTTCATCGCCTCTTGTTGATTCTCCATCTCCTTGCCACCCGCCTTCACGTCGGGTTCACCAACTTGTGTCGTGCCTTTCGGCTCCGGATCGTTTGCGTGAGTCGGGTGGGAACCACCGGGGTTTTGGACTAGGAAGAGGAGAGTTTTAAGGCTAATAAGAATATAAATATGTTGTAAGAAAGAGTTATAGCAAACTCGTGAATCCCACGAGTGTATTGTATTAGATTAATCAATATGAATATAAGAATATAAACTTCGGTTGAAAGAGAATGATATAGAATTCTCGTGAATCCCACGAGTATAGTTTATTAATTGGTGTTTTTTAGAAACATATCCAGTTTCCAAATATTTTTCACACACAATTACATTGTGCTCCCCATCCTTATGTAGTGATGAGGAAGTCTTAGTAATCTATGCTTTTTCTCTAACTATAGACCCCATGCTTTTCCTATAGATAGACTATATGCTTTATCTAAAGTGATCATGCTTTTTTCTAACTTGTGCGTTTTTTATCATGCACGCTAGATGTGTATGTGTAGCTTTTTCTTTTGTTATGCGTTTTTCTAATGTTTATCCTAGCGTGAATTTACCTTTCTATGTGGGACATCTATGCTTTAACACTAATGAAATGCTAGTGTAATGGTAAGACATTACATTATTAACATGGAGGTGCAAGGTTTGAATCTTGCCCTATGCATGTTCCATTTATTTTGCTATTTTCTTCTATTTCTTCATTTTTTATTGAATCTAATACTATATACGTTTTTCACGTAGTGTACAAAATACACTACGACAACGCGCTATGGCCATTATGAGTTTTTGGTTATGCCTTTTGGTTTGACCAATGCTCCGGCCACATTTCAACCAGAAATGAATGACATTTTCTGAGAACAACTTGGAAAATTTGTCGTTATTTTCTTGGATGATATTCTAGTTTATAGTCGTGCATTAGAAGAACATGCTAAACATGTCTGCTTTGTTTTACAAACATTGCGCGACAAGCAATTCTACGCGAAGATCTCAAAATGCAAGTTCTTCAAGAAATCAATTACTTATCGTGGACATCTCATAACCGAACGAGGAGTTGAAATTGATCCTTCTCGCATCGAGAAAGTCAAAGTTTGGCCCACTCTTCGGAATATTCGAGAAGTTCGATCATTCCTTGGTTTTGTTGGGTTTTTGCGAAAATGTCTTCGTAATTACTCCCAATTAACGACGCCATTTACTGATCTCCTCAAAGGTCAAACATGTAAGTCTACAAAACCTATTGTGTGGAATCCTACACTAGACCTCGCCTTTAAGGAACTCAAGGACTTTGTGTGCAAGGCTCCTTCGCTTCTTTTACCCGATCCTTCAAAACCTTTTGAGGTTGAAACCGATGCAAGCGATTATGCTATAGGTGTTGTCTTACATCAAGATGGTAAACCAATAGCATTTGAGAGTAAGAAACTTGATTCTGCTCAGTATCGGTATACCGTTGTCACGGATATCCGTGCATACGTGTCGGAAATGGCGGGACCACGAGGGTCTTAGACTAGGGAGTACGAGAAGGGAGAGAGCAAGAAGGTTGTCCGGATCGTTTAGCGATCACGAGTCCAGTCCGGATCGGTTCTCGGATGTCGGGACTATAGGCACACGAAATTGGGTACCCGTATTGTTCCAGATTGGATGCCGGTTGGCAGTGACGAGCTCTTGGCACCACTCAATCAGAAACACAACACAACCAGGATAAACCCTAACTTAGTCCTCTCCACCTCCTTTTATAGACCAAGAAGAGAGAGGGTTGTTACATCAAGTAGTTAAGCCGCCGCTTTGGACCGAGATTGTCCTCGATCTCCTCGCACCATTCCCATCTCCCACTGAATTCGTGCGAACACTTAAAGTAACTGTTAAATCATCGTTCCTAGCGCTTGTTAGTCCTTCGTTATTTACATGTGTCCACACCCAGAGGCTAAGTTTGTATATATACGTGCAAGTGCCTGATCCTACGCGTTCGGCTTAATTTCTCCCTAAGGCTAGATTGCGCCACGACACCGTGCAAGAAAAGGAATTATTTGCAGTTATTCATGCGCTCAAAACATGGCACCATTATCTTTATGGAAATTGTTTTGTGGTAACTACGGACCACGAGTCCTCAAAATATTTCTGTGACCAACAAGACCTGAAAGGTCGTAAGGCACGATGGGTTGATCTCATCCAGGACTTTGATTTTTCCATACGATATCGTAAAGGTTCCATGAACACACTATCGCTGATGCACTAAGTCGCATATGTGAAATTAACATGCTTAGCTTCACTAAAATAATATCAGATATTTATGATCACCTTCGAGGAAAGTATCCCGATGACAGTTATTTTGCGAAATACTATGCAAGAGTTGAGTCTAGAATAGACACCACCACATCCTTGAAGGAATCTACTGTGATGCACCCTCAGCAAGGCACCCTACCATACATCGTACACTCATTCTCATCTCCACTCTATTCTATTGGCCTAAGATGCTTCCTAACATACATAGCTATGTGACTAAATGTCACCAATGTCAGGTTAACAAAGCCGCATGACTTTTACATCCCTCCTCGCACCCAAAAAGGCCATGATGCCATATGGGTTGTGGTTGATAGACTAACTCAAATGGCCAGATTTATTGCTACTAAAACCACGGTAACAACTCCTGAATTGGCTTACCAATTCGTTAATAAGTTATTTCATTTTTATGGGTTACCGATGGATATCGTGAGTGATCTAGATCCAAAGTTTACTAGTGACTTCTGGACGCAAGTCTTTAAGAAGTTAGAAACTACGTTCAACATGAGCTCCACGGATCATCCTCAATCCGATGGGCTGACAAAACGAGTAAATCAAATTATTGAGGACAGGCTTCGAGCATACGTTGGTGCAGAACCAACAAAATGGGAACGTTATCTCCCAATTTTGGAGTTTTCTTATAACGGCTCCAAGCATATGTTGACGGGATATAGTCCTTTTATGTTGATGTGTGGTTTTCATCCATGATCCCCAATTGATGTTAATATACATCATGATGACTTGTGAAGTACGCAAAACTTTATTCGATGCAAGATATGTTGCATATTGCACAAGATAATATAAAAACAGCTCAAGATAGAGCGCAGTTTTACGCTGATCATAATAGGCAACCTCGTGTATTCAACCCTGGACAGAAGGTATTTTTATGTGTACCTCACAATTCTAAGACATTGTCTACGGGTAAGTACTCTAAGTTAGCCCCACGATGTCGTGAGGATTCACGGCCATAGTGTGAAAACCGGGGTAGTTGGTGATATCGGTGGGTGCACCATGTGTACTTCCTCTTGTAAATTGTACAAAGATAGTGGGTGTCTTTAAGGTACCGAATAGGAGTAAAAAACGAGACAGAGTATCCCATGTAACAAGGGATTTATCCCACATTGTAACGCCTCTCCCTCCTTGGCCTCTCAAATGTAGCCAAGCATGTGATCATGAACGCATGATATAAGGCAACATAATACGCGACTCGCCGCTTGCTCCCAAGATGGGTGGTCGGCATGTGCTAGGATGGGTTGATTTTCTTGTGCTCCCTCGATGTACCCCCAATAGCCTTGGCCAACAAGGTATTGGTGCATCTTGTATTCCCAATATGCGAAATGGTTTCTGTCGAGTTTCTCGATGGGAAGAGCGCTTCCCATCTAAGTACTCGTGTTGATTGATTTGTATGGAGCGAGTTTCCTTCTTCTTCTTCTCTTGATACAAGTTGTGCATGTTGTTGCTACAACGATCGGCTGGTTCTTCGTGAACATGGGCTTAGACACAACACATGCGGATGACCTTGGATCAAACTACCAAGCATTCTAATACCATGTAATTGGACATGATTCTGTGCAGCGGAAGGTGTGTGTATGTGTCGTGTAGTCGAGAGAGAGAGAGAGAGAGAGAGAGAGAGAGAGAGAGAGAGAGAGAGAGAGAGAGAGAGATGGAGTGAAAGCATATCTATGAAAGTTGAAGGGAGTACTAATGTGGCAATTTTCTTTATTGGAACAAGTGGAAATTCTTTCCTCAGTGGAGTGTTCGTCTTGCCTATTGGCAATTCAACATGTTCCACTACCCATGTAGTGTAGTGTGGTTAGTGTGTGACCATACTCCATTGTCACACGTATTGTAAGTAGTGTTTTTCACACACATTTATTAATATAATTGTGTGTTTTCACCAAAGAGAGAGAGAGAGAGAGAGAGAGAGAGAGAGAGAGAGAACACTAAGATAAATAGAAAAGCAAAAAATTGTATTAACAAGAGCAAGAATGAACCAATAGTTACAAAGAGGAGGAGAAGGTGCTTATGTATTCACCTTCTCTCTATGTTCTCTCACTACAACCATCTCTTACAAAAGAGGTGGAGACTTAACTACCAACTAAATATGTGGCATAAGACTTAACTTCTATGACATATCAGTTATGATACAAAAGAGCTAGGATGTTCACACACTTGGGTGTTCTTAAGGTGTGTTCCCACACTAGGGAAGTTGAGTTTGATTCTCAACAATTACAATGGCCGGGTTACCAAATATCAAAATTTACAATATCATGCTTTTTCCCGTGTAATGATCTGACGGTGCAGATCGCATGCGATAACTAGGTTATCAATCATATGGAGATTACAATGGCCGGGAAACCGAAGATCAGAATTTACAATGTCACGCTTTTTTTTCCGGGTAAATGATATGACGGTGCAGATTGCAAGCGATAGCCTGGTTACCAAAGATCAAAATTTACGATATCGTGCTTTTTTTTCCGGGTAATGATCGGACGGTGGAGGTTGCACGCGATAGCCGGGTTGGCAATCCGATGGAGATTACAATGGCCGGGTTACCAAAGATCGAAATTTACAATATCGCGCTTTTTTCTTGGGTAATGATCTGACGGTGCAGGCACGGATAACTGGGTTATCAATCCAATGGAGATTACAATGGTCGGGTTACCGAAGATCAGAATTTACCGATGATCTGACGGTGCAGAGCGCAAGCGATTAGCACGATCTGCACGCGATTAGTGGAACGCGCCCTGAAGGCGTCCGTGACCATGAGAGAGGGTTTCTAGAAACCGTCCGTTTGTGGGAGGGAGGGAGGGAGACATGGGGAGTTTGAAAAGAACCCTAACAAGTCTTTCTTTCTTTTAAGAATAGAAAGAAAAAAAGAGGAAGGAAGGAAGGAAGACATACATACATATGTATATGATTGAGATCCGTTATATAAAACCTTTTTAGGGTTAGGGTTTTTTAATTCCTTTTTTACTTCACAGCCTTCTTCTCTTCTTCCTCCTGCTGCTCCTGCTCCTGCTCCTGCTTCCTTCCTTCCTTCCTTCCTTCTTCACAGTCCTTCGATTCGGTTCTTCTCTGGACCCCATATGGTATGTGTTTTCCTGTCTCCGCCTTCCGTATTTTGTTTTTTTATCCTTGCGTCGTAGGTTTCTGTTGTTTCTTTGATTCAATGTACACCAGGTTAGGGTTCTACTTTTAGGTTCTGTGAAGAAATGCAGTCGTTTTTCGTGTATGTACTTCCTCTGTCCTCAGGTTTCGTCTGCATCATTTCCACAGTAGGTGGATATGGCATTCTCTCCTTGAATGCACATCACTCTAAACTTTTGTGAAGGAATGCACAGCATTCTCGAATCTCTGTGGTGTAATTCTCTCTCTTTTTCTATCTCACGTTCATTCCCCATGATTTTCTTAGTAAGTAGCTATCGTTTCTCTGATTCCCTTGAACGTACATGTTAACTTCTCTACAGAAACGCCACGCGTGTTTCTGTGTTGGCAATTGACAGGTATGGGGCTTGTAGTTTCAAGCTTCTCAACAGTTAGTTCTCTTTACTGATAAGGAAATGCTTCATTTTTGTCGTTCTATCTCATGAATGTGTACTTTGGCCAAACCCTCCCGAAGCTTAAGTTCAGGGGTTTGTGAGGAAATTATTCAAGTATTTTTTTGCTTAGTCATTTGCACGTATGACATCGGTGGTCTCTGTGTTTTATCTATACATTTTACGGACTTGAGTTTCAGTTATTACTTGGAAACGTCGTTTGTTCTTCTCTCCCTCTGTAACATTTCTATTTCAACACATTGAATAAGTCAGGAGTTCCTCATTTTTTAGTGCATTTATGTTTAAACACACATGTCAATCCTCAACGTTTGATTCTCTCAGATTGTAGATTTCTCTGTTTCGATGGATTGGATAGGTCTGCTCTTCTTTCTTCTATGACTTTCTCAGTAAAGTATATAACTTGTTCTTCTATTGTTATGCAAGTTTGCTGATATACAGGTCGACATGGTCTGTGTTCTTACTCGTTATGTTTCCTGCTATATGCATGCAGGTTACGTATGATAAAAACCTTGTATTTGTCATTTACTTGCTCAAAAAATTGTAATTTATTCACTTGCTCTATCTTATATGGTTTCTATGCGATGGACACATTTTAAATTGCAGTTTGAGCTCTTTTGCAGATGTGCAGAATTTTTTTCCTTTACTTGTTCTAGGAATTCCTCTATCCTCTTCACACGCTTGTAAAAATACAATATATAATTTGCTTGTGCAAGTAAAACTTTTTCCATCCTTTTTCTCCTCTTTACTCGTATGTTTTGCTGTTGCTATAGCTCTTGCATATTTGATTTTCTCTTTTGTACATGATTTGAGTTCAGACATTTACTTGTTTTGACATGTATTTCAACAAACATGTCATAATTAGCCCCCGATCTATGAAACTTAAGCAGTTTAATTCTTCTTATTTTCTACCTATATTCTGTTCCCATGAATCTCACTGTTAACCTATTAATTGCTGGGTATTCTAAATTATAGCATACATATAATGAATCTTCAACAGATATCTATCTATATAGATAGATATAGATTCTCTGATTCCTGCATATATGATAAATGAAATTTTCATAACTTGTGATGGATCAAAGTGCTTAATTTTCTTTCATTTGTTAAAGCATCCTTGTTTTGGTTTTTTAGGCTGACTGTCCCAATTTCAAGCTTGTCATTGTCGGTGATGGAGGAACAGGTGAGAGGCACTCTCTGTAGGTTTATGTACCTCATTTGTGGTAGTGATATAGCTAAATAGATATGTTTTTTGTTTGAATATTTCCTTGTGTCTTTTCATCTGTGTCTAAGTGCTTTCTTTTCCATATCAGGCAAGACTACTTTTGTGAAGAGGCACTTGACTGGGGAGTTTGAAAAGAGATATGAGCGTAAGTTCCCTGATAATTAAGATACTCTGTGTTTACATGGCATGTGCATTGGAACCTTGATTGCTGATTGCATAAAAGTGGACTATTTCTTATTTGATGGAAATCCTAATTATATAAAATTGAAATCATTATCCTTTAGATTAGAATTTAATCTTGTTCTTTTTCTACATAAAAGTTCCATCTCTGTTGTTTACATGCACAAGAATGTTAAATTTTGATTGCATGTGAGAAATGCAACTTTTATTGTTAAGATGAACAGTACAAAACCCAGAAAAATCTTTGTTATATATTTGTAAAGTCTGAGTGTAGATCTTTTCTTGTTTGGTTATTGCAGCAACCATTGGTGTGGAGGTCCATCCGTTAGATTTCTTCACTAATTGTGGAAAAATTCGGTTCAATTGCTGGGATACAGCAGGTCAAGAGAAGTTTGGGGGACTTCGAGATGGATATTAGTAAGTTTATAACTGGAGAGGTTCTAGTTGATTTTGCTATAATGGTCGTGGTTGCAGTTAATTATTATTATTGTAAGTTTATACCTCAGTAACTATGTCTTGTTATAGTTAAAATTTTGCTAGTGATGATTGTTGGTCTCAATGATATGTAAATTTGGTTTTAATAAGTTTGCTGTTTTTAATTACTTCTGCTTAATAATCTGATTGGATTCTATTTTTGATGGTTTTAACAGCATCCATGGCCAGTGTGCAATCATAATGTTTGATGTTACTGCTCGTCTTACCTACAAGAATGTGCCTACATGGCACAGGGACCTTTGCAGGTAAAACCTGCAGGAGCCTAATATTGTTGACTAATCATTAGTAGTATTAGTATTTATGCATTTTCCTGAGTGTCACTGGTTTAATATGTACTGTTTCCAATGGAGGACAAACTGATTTTATGTAATAAATGTGAATATTAATAATATATTTCATATTCTGTAATAAGCCATGGTTCTTTGCCTGTAGGGTTTGTGAGAACATTCCGATTGTGCTTTGTGGAAACAAGGTTGATGTCAAGAATAGACAAGTTAAGGCAAAGCAGGTTACATTTCACAGGAAGAAAAACCTTCAGTACTATGAAATCTCTGCGAAGAGCAACTATAACTTTGAGAAACCATTTCTGTACTTGGCTCGAAAGCTTGCCGGGTATAATTGTGTATTTCTATCAATTACATATTCTAATTGGGCCAATTCTTATGCATGCTAAATTCTAAGGATGCAATATATATATATATATATATATATATATATATATAAAATCTTTCTGTGCTTTATTCTAATAATATTCCACTTTTTTTCTGCTGATTGTGTTTTTCTGTCCTTGCCTAAACTGTGTTAATATCCTACAGAGATCCCAACCTTCATTTTGTTGAGTCTCCTGCTCTTGCACCTCCTGAGGTGCAGATTGATCTGGCAGCACAGCAACAGTAAGTTCTTCACTGATTATCTTTTTACAAACACTTGAGTCAAAAACAATGCGAAAAATAAATCAGGTTGTTTTTAATGATGGGAAAGATGAGTCAAATGAGAATATAGTAATTGTATATCATTTTAAAATGTCATTACTTGAGAGATTGAAATGAATTAAATTGATGTATGTAACCTATCATCTTCATTGCTATAGGTATGAGGCAGAGCTTGCGGCAGCTGCTGCACAACCTTTACCAGATGATGATGATGCTGATTTTGAATCATAAAGAACATGAAATGAAATATAATGCTTTTGGGCTTCTGGCATCTTGGTGACTTGTTCGAGTTTGGGAAAAAGAACGTCAAGAGTGAGGAGAGAGAGAGAGCTTTGTTTTTTTTTGAAGGTGTGTAAAGAGAACATATGTATGCTCTTTGTAACCATTTTTCTGGTTAACAAATGTAGTACGATTTTTCTTGTGCTGTTTTATATTCTACATTTTCCTCTTTCTTTTAGAATATCTTAGTATTATTTATACGTTCCTTACTGGGAAATTGATATTGGTTGGTCAGTGGTAACTTGGTTCTGATAACTCATGTTTATTATGAATGTAATTCTAGAGTCGCCACAATATCCAACCAAGTTCATATGCATGTTTGAGGTTATTTTTGTTTGTGTTTGTGAGTGTACTATATATATGCGTTCGATGGGTATCACCATAGATTGATCCATGCGTAATATTTGTGGTATTCTACATCTGCAATATTCGCTATATTCGAGAATATAAAACGGCCCCAAGAATATTATAAAACCATTTGTTTAGATGTATACATACATACATACATATATGATATATACACATGTATATATCATATATGTATATACACAAATACATATATAATTAATGGAAAAGTTTGTAGTGTAGTGGTTGGAGAGTTGAAATCCATGCAGCCAGATGCTTCTTACATTGTGAGAAGATTCATGATTAACCTCTGGCAGTCTCCCTTTTGTGAGAAGATTAAGTGGCAAAGGACAACTACTCTTTCCTATGTTAATAAAAGAGATGACGTTCCCATCCTGCACAAGAGGTTGATGACAAGTTGTAAGTCTTATTGACATGAAGGTTTGAGTGGCAAAGGACAACTACTCTTTCCTATGTTAATAAAAGAGATGACGTTCCCATCCTGCACAAGAGGTTGATGACAAGTTGTAAGTCTTATTGACATGAAGGTTTGAGCTTAATTGAACTGACATGACCACAAATACTGTAAGTGGTGTGAGAGCTCTTTGTAATGCACCACCATTCGAATAATAACTATAGGAGAGCATTGAATGGCTGGTTTGGTGTACTTGGTAGGACATCTGTTATGATCTAGAAAGCATAAAAGCATTGATGATACTCCAATCATAAAAAATTCTAGTTGCTTGATTTGGGTACAATTATTACCATGCCTTTTGTGATGAATGTCACGGTGTTGAGCAAAACTGAAGGTTCTAGACATGCAAACTAAGCTCTTTATGATAACAATATGTGGGACCTCATCTCAACTCCATCACACAAAGACTGTCGAGTGTTGTTTACACATCATTGTTTTTTGGGTAAAATATGACTTTAATAACCTTGTCAATCTTTATATACCTTGTTAGTTATTCAGGGTTATGCACGACACATGAGATTTACTATATTGACACCTTTGCTCTCGTGAAATAGATAATTACCGTGTAACCCCCATGTTGAAATGCCATCCACGTGTGTTATGTGGTCTCAAGAAGTATTACTATGGCCTCAAGTAGGCAGTGAGGGCGTGTCATTAGAAGATCTTTTCCATGTCCATGTTGGACAACTTCCTCTATTTGTGCATTGAGTGTCAAAATATTGTGCTCATTAGCTCATATGTTGATGTCCTTATAATCAAAGGAGAATATTTGTTCACCATTAACAAAGTGAAGTCTACACCTCATATGTTGATGTCCTTATAATCATAGGAGAATATTTTGTTCACCATTAACAAAATGAAGTCTACATCTCATATGTTGATGTCCTTATAATCAAAGGATATGGATAAGTTTCACTACTTGTGATCAATATAATCTCTACACCTCATGGAATCTTGCTCTCTTAATGCCACAACGACTGGAACTTGGTAGTCAAATTCATCATTCTGAATTATAAACTGATTGTGACTCTACTCGATTACAACTTGAAGATGTAAATCGATTCAAACTTTATCATAGATGTGGAATCAATAATTGAAATCCTTATGTATTGAACAACCGCTCATCCCAATCTTAAATATACATTAATCTTCTAGGGCAATTTATGCAAAAAATGTGTAATGACCATTTAGATTGTGCTAAGCAAGTGATGTGATATGTGACCAACCTTAGAACCGCAACATCTTGCACAAAATGAGAGTTTGGATATGACTTGAAGGTTAGAAGCAACATCTTGTACAAAATGAGAGTTTGAATATGACTTGAAGGTTGCACACATAACAACTCGACCATTAGTTCAATAGATCGACAATCGAGCTTAGGCGTCACATTCTCTTGAGAGGTGGTGTTGCCTATTAGGGCAACACAAAAGATTATTCTGACTATAGGAGTTATAAGGTAAAGTTACAATATTGTGATACCTTAGCAATATCCAATTGGCATGGAACTTAGTGTTCCAAGTGCACAAAAAAACATTTAGTTACATTTGTGAGGGGATTGTAACTAGAGATATGGATCTCCAACAAATGTAGATCAAGCAGCACGTGGTGTATATTTATACCAAAGAGCTTCAAGCAACTCTTGACCTATCTTTACTTGATCTACATTGTGGATCGGGAGGAAAAGAAATCAAGGTTGCCATCTACTAGATGAAATCACAGAATCTATTTTGAAGGGATGTATCAAGATAAAGATCAACCACACACATTGTATGTGAACACGCTTGTAAGGACATGTAGATATGATAAAGCCCAACAATAGACTATATGAATTGCGATGTCTTTATATTGAAAGATATCCTACTCACGCCTCCATCATTGCAAGCCATGTCGCTCTTGTATTCTCTTCCACACATCCTAGATGAGATTTCCATGTATAGGGTCTCACCTGAACTAATGACTAAGAACAACTCTAATATATTGGCTTGTATATGATTATTAAATTGTGTAAATACTACTTTAGTGGCATTTAAATCGCTTCAAATAGAAAAGGTGTCGGGTTCAAAACTTGTATCGCAAGCTATTTTACAATAGATAATTCCCTTGGTTTAGAGTTGGTTTCACGTTTTGGCCAATGTAGACAAATTCTGACTTGGTAGTCCCAAAAACTAAAAATGGTAGCTATATTTATAACTACTTGGATGAAGAGGTAGTGATACATGGAAAATCTAATGAAAACACATATAAGGAGGGAGATCAAGACAAAATGCCACTTTATTGACCTTGGAAGAGATTGCATGTAGACCAACATGTTGATAATTCAACTTGGTTTAGGGCTTTGGTGATGTTTTCATTACTTTGTCATAGTCATCAACAATCCTCAACTTGAAACTTAAGTTCTTCTAGTGATGAGTCGATCTCCAAATTTCTTCAGTGATGCTTGAACATAATGTAAATGGTGTGAACGTTATTTGTTGATGTAAAGGATGTTATTTTAGTCCTCATTTGGAAGCATGTAGAACCAATTCCTACTTGGCCCTCTAAGGTGACGTCAAAGGTAATGATGTCTCTCGTACCAACAAAGAGTGATTCATAAGCTCCCATAATTATTTTTCTTTATAAGCATCTCCTACACCCGTAAAATGAGGTACAAGTTTACTTACCTATGAAAACTTGTTGCTATCATTCACACAACCATTAGAGGGAGCATATCTATGCTGATTTAGTCTCGTAAGATGGATTGGATCTTAGCTAATAGCTCACCAGGTCACTTGCCCTATCAGAGTTGATATGAAAAAAAGAGATAAATCTTGATGTTCAAGTCTTTGAGTTCAAAGATTACATCTTCTTTAGTGTCCAAGGACAATCTAGCCAATACTTCCCAAGGGAAATAGAGTTGGATGTACTAGTTGATCCCATCTCATGATTCTCTTTGAGATGTATCTTTTTACGCAAAAATTCACACATGTCATTAGTTCTTTTGTGCTTGGTGTTGAGAACTCGACGTTCCTTATGTCCGACGCTCGGCCACAACCGAGATTCTTTTCATACACAGAAAAACAGGTAATGAAACGCAACACAAAAGGGAGAAATAGTACATAGGAGGTTTACGTGGAAAACCCCAAAATAGGGAAAAACCACGGCAGCCCACAGGCTGCAAACTGTCACTATGTAGGAATATACAACAGTGAGTTCACTGAGGCAACGACCTCGTGCACTCAGATCTTCGCCACAAGCGGCGGTTACAACAGAGGCAACGACCTCGTCTCTCTCTCACTCTCTCTGTACAGTTACGCGCTCTCACTTCTTCTTGCACCAACAAGGAAGAATAACAACAACAAAAGAACAACACTACAACTAAAAGTTTGCCCTAAGTCATATTTATACTAATATGACTTTTCGGCTATTTACAAATGTAGCCTCGATGGGTTCCATCCGGCTCTCCGCAGTCGGGTACTCCTCATCCGGCTCTCCGCAGTCGGGTACTCCTCATCCGGTTCATACCGGTTCTTCTCCCTTCCCATCCGGAGGGACCTGTCTCCCAACACTTGGGAGGAGGGAGGTGCACTTTACAAAGGTTCTTACAAACTTCAAAAACCAAACGGTTTCATGAAACTATTAGTAGACATGGCTACTTTAGTGTAGGTTTGATTTGTCGAACATAAAGTATGGGAGGATAGGCCACTAACATTTACAAAACATAAGTGAAGGGTATGTTCACTTATATTAGAATGAGACTAATGTGATTGGATAGGTCAGGAACGAAAGGTGCATGCACTATCGTGATCTTGGCAACCAATGGATCAAGAGACTTTTAAAAAAGCACATTTGTTCCTGTGCACCACCGAGTTGGTACCTTCTTGAGGTAGGGTACACATCCTAACTAAGCTGAGAGGGGTCCGCATCGTCGTAATATCCCTACTCTCCACGGCTAGCTGGAACTGGTCGTACCTGGAGTATAAGTCGCCGACTGAGTATATTGACCTTCCTACGAAGGCCTCCAAAAACTCATCAATTGTCAGCCCAACCCCTGCATTCTGAATCATCATTTTATTGACAGGTTGCAGGTCTTAGATAAAGCGATGTGTGCCATTCTTCTTCGACACCGTAAGCCATCGAATAAAATAAGGGGCACTCGACAGTTCAAGAATCCCTATCTCCACCTTCTACTTGAGCAGCTCCATCAACTTTGGGATGTGAGCCCTTGGTACCGGAATCGGCTTCAGGTTCCACAGTACATGCGGTACCGTGAATATTACCATCGGTTCGACGATGGTCGGGTCGATGCACCCGATCTCCCCTGACGAGAATGCAAAGGCCTTCCTGTGCCTCTCGAGCATTCTCCGAAACCGGTCCTCCTCCGCCGATAGTAGGAAGCCACCCCCACCGATCTTCAACTCCCATAGAGTTCCGTCGGTGAACCGGTGCTCTACGCTGGCTAGATCTCGTAAACTTGGGTCGGTCACAACACCTTTCATCCGCTCCAAGCTATCCTCCAGTAAGGGTACCGCGACAGTCCTCACCTTCCGGCCCATAGTCTTGTACTTGGTGTCCACCTGGACAATCCGATCCACCTTGATCATCTTTCCGAAGTCTATGATGACTTCGTACATCTCGACCGAACTAACCGGAATCATCCGGTCTTCGCTCAGATCCTCTCCGACTACCGCCTCCATGGCACCGTTGATCTCGTCATCGGGGCCCAAGGCTCAACATGCCTTCAAGTGCCCTTCGACCTACTTCTTTTCCCGGCCACCGATGTCGACTATGGTATCGCCTCCGTTTCCAGATAGTAGAAAATTCCTACCTAATGTACAAGTGTGGGGATTTTTCCGAACGTCTAGACTATCACGACTTTCAGCTACTGAGAGAGTCCCTAATCCGCTCGTGGTTTAGTCGGACTGTGAGGAATTGGACGGTGTGCCGACTGTCCTGGCATTTTACCCGCACATAGGCTGAACCATTGTCCAACACCTTTGTTTCCATCCGGGCCACCATTATGTAGGGCTCGCCAAGTGTAACCGGATGCAAAGAAGACTCCATGAATAAATGTTGGTCTATTTCGACATCCCCAACCTTCACCCAAATGTTCGGGCACACACCATGAAGCTCCTCCGTTGCACAGGCCGCCGTGTGTATCTTCCACCCATGCTTCATGTTGATCAGACACTTCCCCTTTTTATAGAAGTCCATGGACATTAAATTGATCGCTGACTGTGGTTGATCAACGCCACCACCGGCTCCTTGATGTCGCTGATCCCATTACTTCTCTCAACTAGAGTTCAACCCTATTGTCAAGGACCCTGTCCTCTAAGACCTTCCGCAGGTCTATTGTCTTCTCAATCTCCGAGCTCAACCGGAAGCTCGGGGACTTTGTCATCTCCTGTGAGCAAGTCAGACCCTCATCATTTTTCTTCGGTCCGCTCTGGGTGTTGAATCGGTTCGAATGTCCCGCCCCTCCTACCTTCCCGACCCGCGTGTCTTCAACCAAAACCTCGTAGTTCTGGCATGAAACTTCCACAAAGCCGGTTTTCTCTTCAACCGGATCGTTCCATTCGATGCCCTCTTAGATCCGCCTGTTTGTGCGGTCCACCTCTTCCTACCATAGCCTCACTCTGATTAAGCCCTCTAACACAAGCAACCAAAATCCGGCATTGCTTTTGGAACCGATGCCCTTCTCTTCGCCTACTCAGATCCTTGCTGAGACTGAGTAGTGAATGGCCTTGACGTTTCGGGTCGTGGCCTCCTCCATTATCCTCTTCATGCCGCCTCGTCCGTTGTTCACCTCGAGGGGCCTTTGCGTGTCGCTCACGTGTACCCATGAGAGGAATAGTGGTCGGCCACAACCGAGTCTCAATCACACAATGGAAGAACTAGAAACCAGAAATGAGACGACACATGATGTTAACGTGGAAAACCCTAATAGGGAAAAAAAACCGCGGGAGCCCACCGACTCCAACTATTACTATGAGAGGAAAGGTACAATGGGAGACCAAGATGCAACAACCTAGAGCTCTATCTTTGCCGACCGACGATTACAACTGAAAGGATTCCCCCCTGCATCTCTCACTCCCTCCCTCTCTCTCTATGTACAATAACAACTACAATGATGATCACAACCAACCATACAAACACATCCAAGTATAAATATACTAGATCATGGGATGTCTCGTCCGTCCGATCCGTCTCCGACATACGTCTAGTTTGTCGGCTTACAACACCTTGGTCAGCATGTTCGACCCGTTTTGCTCCGTATGGATATTCGTAAGCAAGAACTCTTTATCTTCTAGCTCTCCCGAAGCTAGTGATATCTCCTCTGGATGTGCTTGGTCCGGGAGTGGTAGGTCGTGTTCTTCGCAAGGTGAATGACACTTTGCCTGTCGAAGTGGAGCCGGTATTCCTCTTGTCAGATCCCTAGCTCTGCGATGAAGTCCTTCATCCAGATAACTTCCTTGCCTGCTTCCACGACTGCCATGTACTCCGCTTTCATTGTCCATAATGCAACGGACTTCCGCAGTCTCGACTGCCACGATACAGCTCCCCCTCCATAAGTCATGACATATCGGATGTAGACCGGCTAGTATCCGCATCAACCGACATATCGGAATTTGTGAATCCTTCAAGTTGGGGTTTACCTGAGCTGAATTGGAGGCATATGCTCGAGGTGCCTTTCAGGTACCGGAGTATCCATTTGACAACGGCCCAGTGTTGTCTTCCTGGATTGCTCATGAACCGAGTGACCACACGGACTGCATATCCGATATACGGTCGTGTACACACCATTGCGTACATCAAGCTTCCGACTACAAAGGCATAGGATACCTTTATCATCTCTGCTTTCTCCGCCTTTGACTTTGGAATTTGCTTTCCGGACATCTTGGAATTTGATGGAAGTGTCGACCTGAACGGTTTGGCATTCGACATGCTGAACCTTTGAAGCACCTTTGTCATGTACTTCTCCTATGACAACCACAATCGCTTCTTTGTCCGGTCCCAGACTATGTGCATCCCCAATGTCTGTCTCATCGAACCCATATCTCTCATTGAGAAGGTCTAGTTCAAGGCCTTCTTCAGATTGCCGATTTTGATTCCTGTCCGGTCGACGATCAACATGTCATCCACATACAACAGGAGTATCAGGAAGTCGCCTCTGTCGAAATTCTTCACGAACACGCAATGGTTAGCCTGCGTCTTGTGGTATCCTTGGTCAGTCATGAAGGAGTCGAACTTCCGGTACCATTGCCGGGGATTGTCAAGGACAAAGTTAGGAACAAGTTTTAAAATGAAGAAGAGAATGAGAAGCAAAATATATGAGAGAGATAAGAAGAATTTGATAATGTATTAACAACGAGAGCAATGTTTACAAGAATATGCCGAAGACTGGCTTTGAACTACAATGGTTCATCAATAGTCAAATACATGTTTATATATCATGGTTTGGATACATGCATGCTCGCCACCTCATAGGCACGCACGATCGCCACTTGGCATTCATGCAAGCATGCCCCTTGGAAATCATGCGTTAGCCTATGCAAGGTGGCGAAATTTCAATAATATTATTAAATGTATTTCCTATTGATATAATAGAATTTATTATTTAATATATACAATATGTTGTATCCTAATGGATGGGGTTGTATGCCTTCTTTGAGGAGGTCATGGGTTCGAATCATCATAAAGCTTATTGGGTTTTGTATACACATGACACCATCCCCCTCCTTTGACGACGAGTTCCACGAGTCGTAATGCATGAATTCAGACTTGGCTTATCTGGATATTGGCGATGAAATTGAGCCACCAAGTCAGAGACATTATCAAGGTTCTCCGCTGGCTCCCAAGTATGATCATTTGGTGTATATCCTAACCAATCCACGAGATAATAAAGCTTTTTACATATTATCTTGGTGTCCAAAATAGCTTTGACTTCAAATTCTGGGCCATCAACAAGTTGAACTGGAGGTGAGGGTAGAACAACCCAATTTGGAATGGAACTACCAATGTAGGGTTCCAACAATGAGACATGAAATACCGGATGTAGATGCATCTGTGGAGGTAGATCAAGGCGGAATGCAACATCATTAATCTGATTGGAGATAATAAATGGACTCATTGATAATCTAGCTTGTCACAAGGTTTAGTAGTCTTCACATTATGTCGTAGTAACCATACACGATCCCCAATTCGAAACTTCGGTTCCTTTGGTGAAGAGTCGAGATGGTGACGATCTACGGCTTTTTTGTGTGTGGCTTGAGTAGTTTGCAAATGTTGAGAAAGTGCAACACGCATGTCTTGGAGTTGACGCAAACGATCTTCAACAATAGGATTTTTCGAGATTTCTGGATGTGCCATCATTGTCCAACGAGGATGATATCCTATGTTTGCAAAAAATGGAGTATACCCTGTTGAGGAATGAACTGAATTATTGTATGCAAACTCTGCAAAGTGCAAAAAATCCACCCAATCATCCTGTTGGTAATTAATGAAATACCGAAGATATTGCTCTAATGTTTGATTCGTCCGCTCGGTTTGACCGTCACTTTGTGGATGATAGCTTGACGAAAGTTTACAAGAAATTTTGAGCATCTCAAGCAAGTGTTTCCAGAATTTTGAGATGAATTGTGGGCCATGATCACTAATAATGTCATTTGGAAGACCGTGAAGTTGAAATACTTCTTTCATAACGATGTCTATAGTTTCTTTATTGTTGATGGTTTCGTGCATGGAAGAAAATGCGCCATCTTTGTGAATCGATCTACTATAGTGAGAATAGCATCAAAACTCTTCGAAATTGGAATATCTATAATAAAATCCATCGAGATGGATTTCCACGGTCCAATAGGAACTAGCAATGGTTGTAATAACCCATATGGTCGATGCCGTGGAATCTTTGACTGACAACACACATCACAACTACGAACATAATCTTCAACAAACTCTCGAAGGTGAGGCCACCAATAGTTTCGAGAAACTAGCTCCAAAGTTTTGTGGATTCCAAAGTGCCCAACCATTGGGTTGTCGTGACAATATTGCATTACTTGAAGTCGAGACGAACCATTTGGGACATACAAAAGAGTGTTGCGAAAAAGTAAACCATTATCCCATTTAAACTGGTTATAATCTTTACGAGGATTCTTGGAGCTTGAAGAAGAAGCGCGATTTGAAATTATATGATGAACAATATATCTTGAGCAAATTCATCAGAAATGATATCTGTTCGGATTGAATCAAGAAGACTTGAATCTTCAAATGCTTGAGAGGCATTAATAGTTAATAGTCATAACTGATTAGGCCCCAAGACAATTTGTTTTTGATGATCAAATGTGGGCTCTCCTGGTTGTGGAGCCAAATAAGATAGTCATGAGAGAGCATCTGCCTTTCCTTGTTGTACTCTTGGGTGATATGTGATGACGAAGTCAAAACGCGTTAGAAACTGTGCCCAAAGAGCTTGGCGGCGACTCAAGACTCTAGCACTTTGAAAGTATGTGAGGTTTTTATGATCATTGGAAACAATGATTTGGTGGGGAGAACCTTCTAAGAAATGTCTCCACTGTTCAAATGAGTCTATAATGGCTAGAAGCTCTTTGTCGTGAATCTCGTAATTGATCTTTGCAGCTTCGAATTTGCGTGAATGGAAAGCAATTGGACGTAGCTTCCCATCATCTCCTATTTGTGACAATATACTTCCTAGTGCAAAATTAGACGCATCCGCCTCGATGATAAAGGGTTTTTCTAGGTTAGCATGAAGTAGAATTGGAGCAAAAGTGAATGGGCTCTTTAGGCTTTCAAAAGCTTTGGTTGCACTAGAACTCCATGTGAATGACTTGTTCTTTCGTGTAAGCTTTGTGAGAGGCATCACAATGTTTGAATAATTCTTGATAAATTTGCGGAAAAAATTCGCAAATCCTAAGAAACATTGAACATCACGCATTGAACGAGGTGGTTGCCGGTTTAGAATTGTCTGAACCTTAGATGGTTCCATAGATATACCTTGTTGTGATACCACATACCCCAGAAACTCCACGTGGTTTTGATCAAAGCTACATTTCTCAAGTTTGGCATAGAGCCCATATTCTCGTAAGCGTTGAAAGACTTGGTGGACATGTATGTCATGCTCTTCTTGAGTTTTCGAGTAGATCAAGATGTCATCAAGATATACTATGGTGAATGAATCCAAAAAATCGTGGAAAATATCATTCGCCATGTGTTGAAAAACCACGGGTGCATTCGTGAGACCAAAAGGCATAATTGTGTACTCGAAATGTCCGTATCGAGTACGGAATGTTGTCTTCCATTCATGTCATGGACATATCCAAACAAGGTTATATGCACCTCGAAGATCTAGCTTCGTGAAAACTTTCGCTCCAGTAAGACGCTCTAGTAAACTCGAAATCAAGGGTAACGCATATCTATTTCGAATTGTGATTTTGTTTAGACCTCAATAGTCCACGACCAGTCGTAGAGATCCATCTTTCTTCTTGACAAAGAAGATGGGTGCACCAACAGGGCTTTTAGAATGTCGAATGAATCCATTTGCCAAGTGCTTGTCTATATACTCTCGGAGGGCCTTGATTTCGGAAGGTGATAGATTATATATTGGGCCCCATGGTGGCTCTTTCCCAGGTTGTAGATCGATAGGACAATCATAAGGCCGATGGTCTGGGAGAGAACTAGCTTTAGCTTTGTTGAAGATGTCTTCAAAATCCAAGTACTTGGTAGGGAGGGGAGTACTTGCCCCTTGTGAACTAGAGGATGGGTTTGCTATTACTGCAAAGACAAACATTTCATTTGTTTCCCCGTCTTCTCGTAATTTTTGTAAAGAGATGGGCGAGATTTGCTAAGGTTTTGAATCTTGGTTGGTAGTAACAAGGCAGCTGGATTCAGGTTTCTGCTAGAAATCATTGATTGTTCGATTTCTCCAGTCAATTTCAGGATTGTGAAGTTCAAACCAAGGAAAACCAAGGATAACTGGATGCTCAGGGCTACTAATTATATTGAAGGAAATCATACAAGCAAAGCTACCAAGACCTACTCGAATTGGCTCAGATTCTTCAACTATATTCTCGGATGAAATAGGGCGACCATCAATGACTACAACAGATGCAGGGCAAGGGAGGTTTTTCAATATGATTTTCTCGGATAAAGCAAATTCTTTGTCCATAAAACAAGAGTTGGCTCCTAAATCTAAGAGAGTAGAGGCAAGAACTCGATGACACCTAGAAGTGCTAAGCTCAACTTGTGCTGAAAAAACTTTGCTAACATGATTCGATAAAATGGAACCACTACTTGGGATTGACTTTACATATTCAGGATTGTCCAACCAAATGGCTCCGATTTTGGTTGGACTTATTCGTTTAATATTTCATCAAGTTCACTCAAGACTTCAAAACTATTGGACTGACCATGACATGTGGGACTACTAGGGCTAGACGATCTAACTGGAGAATTGGAATGAAGATTCTCACTAATACTTACTTGATTTACTTTTTGTTTTGACCTATGTGGGCATGTGATTGCGATGTGTCCTGGACCACCACAATACAAACATAGACGGTTTGCTCGACGTCTTTGCTTCTCAGCTTCAGATAAAGGCCCTCGACAACGTGTTACATCGATCTCCATTGGACTTGGACCACCTGATGGAATCATGTGTGAAGTTTGGGTAGTGCTCGTAGGTGTCGAGGCTACTACCGAAGCATATGTTTTGATCAGTTCATGGTCGTGACATTTATTGACGCTCCGAACGTCGCTCGAATAAGCAGTTGTCACATCGCACTGCACGACTTATCGCTTTTGTAAGTGATCTTGGATCTTCATGAAAAGTTAATAGCAAATCCTTTACATCATTTCTTAGTCCATAGCGAAATTGATCCATTAAGGCTTCTTCATCCCACGGAATATCACAAGCTAGGAGGCGGAAATCTGTGGCATAGGCAGAGGCAGGACGGTCCCCTTAACGCGGTCTTCGAATCTTGTTAATCACTGTTCTAACACTATCAGTGTCTCCAAAGTTTGCTTGAAATTCTCTAATAAAACCTTCGAAGTCTTGGAGAAGAGGAGACTTCTTTTCTAGCGGTGGTGCAAACCACGCTAATGCAGTTCCTGTTAAGAGGGTCCCAACTAGTCCAACTTGAGCTGCATTAGTCGGATACCTATTAGGGTGCATATGAATTACTAGACGTACTTGGTTTAGAAACCCTTGAAACTGTGATCGATTACCATCGAACTTCCTAGGCAAACAAATCTTCGGTTCTTTGGGAGAGGTTTATTGCAGTGAAGCTTATTGATGAAGAGACCGCAATGTTGTTTCGAGTTGCAATACACGTGTCGATAACTCATCATATTGTTGTGCCTTTTCTATGCTTACTTGTTGCAAATCTCCAATAAATCGTTGATTCTCTTGTTCTAATGCCACAAACTTATTTGCGAGATGCTCTAGTTGAGAAACGACTCGAACATACTCTTGCTTGCTAACTGACTCCATGGAGAGGATAACGTTTGGCAAGATTCTCAAGGAGAAGGAAGGAAGGAGAAGAGAGTGAAAGACACACAGAGAGAGAGAGAGAGAGAGAGAGAGAGAGAGAGAGAGAGAGAGAGAGAGCAAGGAAGAAAGAGAGAAGGTAGGAAAATTCTAGTTCAAACTGTCAGGGCCAAAGTTAGGAACGAGTTTTAAAATGAAGAAGAGAATGAGAAGCGAAAGATATGAAAGAGATAAGAAGAATTTGATAATGTATTAACAACGAGAGCAATGTTTACAAGAATATGCCGAAGATTGGCGTTGAACTAGAATGGTTTATCAATAGTCAAATACATGTTTATATAGCATGGTTTGGATACATGCATGCTTGCCACCTCATAGGCACGCATGATCGCCACTTGGCATTCATGCAAGCATGCCTCTTGGCAATCATGCCTTAGCCTATGCAAGGTGGCGAAATTTCCTATTGATATAATAGAATTTATTATTTAATATATACAATATTATGTATCCTAATGGATGGGGTTGTATGCCTTCTTTGAGGAGGTCATGGGTTTGAATCACCATAAAGCTTATTGGGTTTTGTATACACATGACAAGGATCTTGCATCAATCCGTATAAGGTCTTCTTCAACCGACACACCAGGTGCTCCTTCCCTTTCTTGACAAATCCCTCTGGATGTTGCACGTAGATATCTTCTTCAAGGTTATCGTGTAGGAATGTCATCTTGATGTGTAGCTGCTCGACCTCGAGGTTCATCCTTGCCGCAATGCTCAAAACAGTCCGGATGGGTGTCATCTTGACTACCAGGGCAAAGATCTCGTCGAAGTTCACTCCCTTTTTCTGCTAGAAGCCCTTCATCACTATCCAAGCTTTGTATCTTGGTGGATTTCCGGCGTCTCCCGGTTTCAGCTTGTACACCCACTTGTTTCGGAGTGTGCTCTTTCCTTTCGATAGTTCCGTCAATTCATTTGTATGGTTCTCATGCAGGGAATCCATCTCATCCTGCATGACACTTAACCACTTGCAGTTGTGGGTGTCTTTCTTTGCTTCCTTGAAGCTTTCCATCTCCCCTCGTCGTTCAATAAGACATGCTTTGCATCCGGAAATCTCCGGT